>NW_027596787.1:0-150000 GCF_964194155.1 Cetorhinus maximus
AGAGAAGGAGCATACGGAGAGTCAGGAAGAGGCAGGACAGAGAGAGAGAGGAGAGAAGGAGCACAAGGAGAGTCAGGACGTGGCTGGAGAGAGAGAGAGAGGATAGAAGGAGCACACGGAGAGTCAGGAAGAGGCTGGAATGAGAGAGAGAGGAGAGAAGGAGCACACGGAGAGTCAGGAAGAGGTGGGACAGAGAGAGAGTGGAGAGTAGGAGTACACAGAAAGACAGGAAGAGGCTGGACAGAGAGAGAGAGGATAGAAGGAGCACACGGAGAGTGAGGAAGAGGCTGGACAGAGAGAGTTTTGAGAGAAGGAGCATACGGAGAGTCAGGAAGAGGCAGGACAGAGAGAGAGAGGAGAAAAGGTGCACACAGATAGTCAGGAAGAAGGTGGACAGAGAGAGAGAGGATAGAAGGAGCACACGGAGAGTGAGGATGAGGATGGACAGAGAGAGAAAGGATAGAAGGAGCACACGGAGAGTCAGGAAGAGGCAGGACAGAGAGAGAGAGTAGAGAAGGAGCACACGGAGAGTCAGGAAGAGGCTGGACAGAGAAAGAGAGGAGAGAAGGAGCACACGGAGAGTCAGGACGCGGCTGGAGAGAGAGAGAGAGGATAGAAGGAGCACACGGAGAGTGATGAAGAGGCTGGACAGAGAGAGAGAGGATAGAAGGAGCACACGGAGAGTCAGGAAGAGGCTGGACAGAGAGAGAGAGGAGAGAAGGAGCACACGGAGAGTCAGGAAGAGGTGGGACATAGAGAGAGTGCAGAGAAGGAGCACACAGAGAGAGAGGAAGAGGCTGGACAGAGAGAGAGAGGAGAGAAGGAGCACATGGAGAGTCAGGAAGAGGCAGGACAGAGAAAGAGGATAGAAGGGGCACACGGAGAGTCAGGAAGAGGCTGGAGAGAGAAAGAGGATAGACGAAGCACACGGAGAGTGATGAAGAGTCTGGACAGAGAGAGAGAGAGGATAGAATGAGCACACACAGAGTCAGGAAGAGGCTGGACATATAGAGAAAGGATAGAAAGAGCACACGGAGAGTCAGGAAGAGGCTGCACAGAGAGAGAGAGGATAGAAAGAGCACACGGAGAGTCAGGAAGAGGCTGGACAGAGAGAGAGAAGATAGAAGGAGCACACGGAGAGTCAGGAAGAGGCTGGACAGAGAAAGAGGATAGAAGGAGCACACACAGAGTCAGGAAGAGGCTGGACACATAGAGAAACGATAGAAGGAGCACACGGAGACTCAGGAAGAGGCTGGACAGAGAGAGAGAGGATAGAAGGAGCACACGGAGAGACAGGACGAGGCCGGACAGAGAGAGAGTGGAGAGAAGGAGCACACGGAGAGTCAGGAAGAGGCTGGACAGGGATCGAGAGGATAGAAGGAGCACACGGAGAGTCAGGATGAGGCTGGACAGAGAGAGTGAGTATAGAAGGAGCAATCGGAGAGACAGGAAGAGGCTGGGCAGAGACAGTGAGGAGAGACGGAGCACACGGAGAGTCAGGAAGAGTGTGAAGAGAGAGAGAGGATAGAAGGAGCACACGGAGAGTCAGGAAGAGGCTGGACAGAGAAAGAGGATAGAAGGAGCACACGGAGAGTGATGAAGAGGCTGGACAGAGAGCGAGAGGAGAGAAGGAGGACACAGAGAGTCAGGAAGAGGGTGGACAGAGAGAGAGAGGATAGAAGGAGCACACGGAGAGTCAGGAAGAGGCTGCACAGAGAGAGAGAGGATAGAAAGAGCACACGGAGAGTCAGGAAGAGGCTGGACAGAGAAAGTGGATAGAAGGAGCACACGGAGAGTGATGAAGATGCTGGACAGAGAGCGAGAGGAGAGAAGGAGGACACGGAGAGTCAGGAAGAGGGTGGACAGAGAGAGAGAGGATAGAAGGAGCACACGGACAGTCAGGAAGAGCCAGGACAGAGAGAAACAGGATAGAAGGAGCACACGGAGAATCAGGAAGAGGCTGGACAGAGAGAAACAGGATATAAGGAGAACAGGGAGTGTCAGGAAGAGGCTGGACAGAGAGAGAGAGGAGAGAAGGAGCACACGGAGAGTCAGGAAGAGTCTGGACAGAGAGAGAGAGGATAGAAGGAGCACACGGAGAGTCAGGAAGAGGCTGGACAGAGAGAGAGAGGATAGAAGGAGCACACGGAGAGTCAGGAAGAGCCTGGACAGAGAGAAACAGGAGAGAAGGAGCACACGGAGCAGCAGGAAGAGGCAGGACAGAGAGAAACATGATAGAAGGAGAACACGGAGTGTCAGGAAGAGGCTTGACAAGGAGAGAGAGGAGAGAAGGAGAACACGGAGTGTTAGGAAGCGGCTGGAAAGAGAAAGAGAGGATAGAAGGAGCACACGGAGAGACAGGAAGGGGCTGGAAAGAGAGAGAGGAGAGAAGGAGCACACGGATAGTCAGCAAGAGGCTGGACAGAGAGAGAGAGGAGCGAAGGAGCACACGGAGAGTGAGGAAGAGGCTGGACAGAGAGAGAGAGGAGAGAAGGAGCACACGGAGAGACAGGAAGAGGCTGGACAGAGAGATAGAGGATAGAAGGAGCACACGGAGAGTCAGGAAGAGGCTGGACAGAGAGAGAGAGGAAAGAAGGAGCACACGGAGAGTCAGGAAAAGGCTGGACAGAGAGAGAGAGGAAAGAAGGAGCACACGGATAGTCAGGAAGAGGCTGGACAGAGAGGCAGAGGATAGATGGAGCACACGTAGAGTCAGGAAGAGGCTGGAACGAGAGAGCGAGGATAGAAAGAGCACACGGAGAGTCAGGACGAGGCTGGACAGAGAGAGTGAGGATAGAAGGAGCACACGGAGAGTCAGGAAGAGGCTTGACAGAGAGAGAGAGGACAGATGGAGCACACGGAGAGTCAGGAAGAGGCTGGACACAGAGAGAGAGAGATGAGAGAGAGCACACGGAGAGTCACGAAGAGGCTGGACAGAGAGAGAGAGGATGGAAGGAGCACACGGAGAGTGAGGAAGAGGCTGGTCAGAGAGAGTTTTGAGAGAAGGAGCATACGGAGAGTCAGGAAGAGGCAGGACAGAGAGAGAGAGGAGACAAGGAGCACAAGGAGAGTCAGGACGTGGCTGGAGAGAGAGAGAGAGGATAGAAGGAGCACACGGAGAGTCAGGAAGAGGCTGGAATGAGAGAGAGAGGAGAGAAGGAACACACGGAGAGTCAGGAAGAGGTGGGACAGAGAGAGAGTGGAGAGTAGGAGTACACAGAAAGACAGGAAGAGGCTGGACAGAGAGAGAGAGGATAGAAGGAGCACACGGAGAGTGAGGAAGAGGCTGGACAGAGAGAGTTTTGAGAGAAGGAGCATACGGAGAGTCAGGAAGAGGCAGGACAGAGAGAGAGAGGAGAAAAGGTGCACACAGATAGTCAGGAAGAAGGTGGACAGAGAGAGAGAGGATAGAAGGAGCACACGGAGAGTGAGGATGAGGATGGACAGAGAGAGAAAGGATAGAAGGAGCACACGGAGAGTCAGGAAGAGGCAGGACAGAGAGAGAGAGTAGAGAAGGAGCACACGGAGAGTCAGGAAGAGGCTGGACAGAGAAAGAGAGGAGAGAAGGAGCACACGGAGAGTCAGGACGCGGCTGGAGAGAGAGAGAGAGGATAGAAGGAGCACACGGAGAGTGATGAAGAGGCTGGACAGAGAGAGAGAGGATAGAAGGAGCACACGGAGAGTCAGGAAGAGGCTGGACAGAGAGAGAGAGGAGAGAAGGAGCACACGGAGAGTCAGGAAGAGGTGGGACATAGAGAGAGTGCAGAGAAGGAGCACACAGAGAGAGAGGAAGAGGCTGGACAGAGAGAGAGAGGAGAGAAGGAGCACATGGAGAGTCAGGAAGAGGCAGGACAGAGAAAGAGGATAGAAGGGGCACACGGAGAGTCAGGAAGAGGCTGGAGAGAGAAAGAGGATAGACGAAGCACACGGAGAGTGATGAAGAGTCTGGACAGAGAGAGAGAGAGGATAGAATGAGCACACACAGAGTCAGGAAGAGGCTGGACATATAGAGAAAGGATAGAAAGAGCACACGGAGAGTCAGGAAGAGGCTGCACAGAGAGAGAGAGGATAGAAAGAGCACACGGAGAGTCAGGAAGAGGCTGGACAGAGAGAGAGAAGATAGAAGGAGCACACGGAGAGTCAGGAAGAGGCTGCACAGAGAAAGAGGATAGAAGGAGCACACACAGAGTCAGGAAGAGGCTGGACACATAGAGAAACGATAGAAGGAGCACACGGAGACTCAGGAAGAGGCTGGACAGAGAGAGAGAGGATAGAAGGAGCACACGGAGAGACAGGACGAGGCCGGACAGAGAGAGAGTGGAGAGAAGGAGCACACGGAGAGTCAGGAAGAGGCTGGACAGGGATCGAGAGGATAGAAGGAGCACACGGAGAGTCAGGATGAGGCTGGACAGAGAGAGTGAGTATAGAAGGAGCAATCGGAGAGACAGGAAGAGGCTGGGCAGAGACAGTGAGGAGAGACGGAGCACACGGAGAGTCAGGAAGAGTGTGAAGAGAGAGAGAGGATAGAAGGAGCACACGGAGAGTCAGGAAGAGGCTGGACAGAGAAAGAGGATAGAAGGAGCACACGGAGAGTGATGAAGAGGCTGGACAGAGAGCGAGAGGAGAGAAGGAGGACACAGAGAGTCAGGAAGAGGGTGGACAGAGAGAGAGAGGATAGAAAGAGCACACGGAGAGTCAGGAAGAGGCTGGACAGAGAAAGTGGATAGAAGGAGCACACGGAGAGTGATGAAGAGGCTGGACAGAGAGCGAGATGAGAGAAGGAGGACACGGAGAGTCAGGAAGAGGGTGGACAGAGAGAGAGAGGATAGAAGGAGCACACGGACAGTCAGGAAGAGCCAGGACAGAGAGAAACAGGAGAGAAGGAGCACACGGAGAATCAGGAAGAGGCTGGACAGAGAGAAACAGGATAGAAGGAGAACAGGGAGTGTCAGGAAGAGGCTGGACAGAGAGAGAGAGGATAGAAGGAGCACACGGAGAGTCAGGAAGAGCCTGGACAGAGAGAAACAGGAGAGAAGGAGCACACGGAGCAGCAGGAAGAGGCAGGACAGAGAGAAACAGGATAGAAGGAGAACACGGAGTGTCAGGAAGAGGCTTGACAAGGAGAGAGAGGAGAGAAGGAGAACACGGAGTGTTAGGAAGCGGCTGGAAAGAGAAAGAGAGGATAGAAGGAGCACACGGAGAGACAGGAAGAGGCTGGAAAGAGAGAGAGGAGAGAAGGAGCACACGGATAGTCAGGAAGAGGCTGGACAGAGAGACAGAGGAGCGAAGGAGCACACGGATAGTCAGGAAGAGGCTGGACAGTGAGAGAGAGGATAGAAGGAGCACACGGAGAGTCAGGAAGAGGCTGGACAAGGAGAGAGAGGATAGAAGGAACACACGGAGAGACAGGAAGAGGCAGGACAGAGAGAGAGAGGAGAGTAGGAGCACACAGATAGTCAGGAAGAGGGTGGACAGAGAGAGAGAGGAAAGAAGGAGCACACGGAGAGTGAGGAAGAGGCTGGACAGAGAGAGAGAGGAGAGAAGGAGCACACGGAGAGACAGGAAGAGGCTGGACAGAGAGATAGAGGATAGAAGGAGCACACGGAGAGTCAGGAAGAGGCTGGAAAGAGAGAGAGAGGAAAGAAGGAGCACACGGAGAGTCAGGAAAAGGCTGGACAGAGAGAGTGAGGAAAGAAGGAGCACACGGAGAGTCAGGAAGAGGCTGGACAGAGAGACAGAGGATGGATGGAGCACACGTAGAGTGAGGAAGAGGCTGGAATGAGAGAGCGAGGATAGAAAGAGCACACGGAGAGTCAGGACGAGGCTGGACAGAGAGAGTGAGGATAGAAGGAGCACACGGAGAGTCAGGAAGAGGCTTGACAGAGAGAGAGAGGACAGATGGAGCACACGGAGAGTCAGGAAGAGGCTGGACACAGAGAGAGAGAGATGAGAGAGAGCACACGGAGAGTCACGAAGAGGCTGGACAGAGAGAGAGAGGATGGAAGGAGCACACGGAGAGTGAGGAAGAGGCTGGTCAGAGAGAGTTTTGAGAGAAGGAGCATACGGAGAGTCAGGAAGAGGCAGGACAGAGAGAGAGAGGAGAGAAGGAGCACAAGGAGAGTCAGGACGTGGCTGGAGAGAGAGAGAGAGGATAGAAGGAGCACACGGAGAGTCAGGAAGAGGCTAGAATGAGAGAGAGAGGAGAGAAGGAGCACACGGAGAGTCAGGAAGAGGTGGGACAGAGAGAGAGTGGAGAGTAGGAGTACACAGAAAGACAGGAAGAGGCTGGACAGAGAGAGAGAGGAGAGAAGGAGCACACGGAGAGACAGGAAGAGGCCGGACAGAGAGAGAGTGGAGAGAAGGAGCACACGGAGAGTCAGGAAGAGGCTGGACAGGGATCGAGAGGATAGAAGGAGCACACGGAGAGTCAGGATGAGGCTGGACAGAGAGAGTGAGTATAGAAGGAGCAATCGGAGAGACAGGAAGAGGCTGGGCAGAGACAGTGAGGAGAGACGGAGCACACGGAGAGTCAGGAAGAGTGTGAAGAGAGAGAGAGGATAGAAGGAGCACACGGAGAGTCAGGAAGAGGCTGGACAGAGAAAGAGGATAGAAGGAGCACACGGAGAGTGATGAAGAGGCTGGACAGAGAGCGAGATGAGAGAAGGAGGACACAGAGAGTCAGGAAGAGGGTGGACAGAGAGAGAGAGGATAGAAGGAGCACACGGAGAGTCAGGAAGAGGCTGCACAGAGAGAGAGAGGATAGAAGGAGCACACGGAGAGTCAGGAAGAGGCTGGACAGAGAAAGAGGATAGAAGGAGCACACGGAGAGTGATGAAGAGGCTGGACAGAGAGTGAGTGGAGAGAAGGAGGACACAGAGAGTCAGGAAGAGGGTGGACAGAGAGAGAGAGGATAGAAGGAGCACACGGAGAGTCAGGAAGAGGCTGCACAGAGAGAGAGAGGATAGAAAGAGCACACGGAGAGTCAGGAAGAGGCTGGACAGAGAAAGTGGATAGAAGGAGCACACGGAGAGTGATGAAGAGGCTGGACAGAGAGCGAGAGGAGAGAAGGAGGACACGGAGAGTCAGGAAGAGCCAGGACAGAGAGAAACAGGAGAGAAGGAGCACACGGAGAATCAGGAAGAGGCTGGACAGAGAGAAACAGGATAGAAGGAGAACAGGGAGTGTCAGGAAGAGGCTGGACAGAGAGAGAGAGGATAGAAGGAGCACACGGAGAGTCAGGAAGAGCCTGGACAGAGAGAAACAGGAGAGAAGGAGCACACGGAGCAGCAGGAAGATGCAGGACAGAGAGAAACAGGAGAGAAGGAGAACACGGAGTGTTAGGAAGCGGCTGGAAAGAGAAAGAGAGGATAGAAGGAGCACACGGAGAGACAGGAAGAGGCTGGAAAGAGAGAGAGGAGAGAAGGAGCACACGGATAGTCAGGAAGAGGCTGGACAGAGAGACAGAGGAGCGAAGGAGCACACGGATAGTCAGGAAGAGGCTGGACAGTGAGAGAGAGGATAGAAGGAGCACACGGAGAGTCAGGAAGAGGCTGGACAAGGAGAGAGAGGATAGAAGGAACACACGGAGAGACAGGAAGAGGCAGGACAGAGAGAGAGAGGAGAGTAGGAGCACACAGATAGTCAGGAAGAGGGTGGACAGAGAGAGAGAGGATAGAAGGAGCACACGGAGAGTCAGGAAGAGGCTGGACAGAGAGAGAGAGGAAAGAAGGAGCACACGGATAGTCAGGAAGAGGCTGGACAGAGAGAGAGAGGAAAGAAGGAGCACACGGAGAGTCAGGAAAAGGCTGGACAGAGAGAGAGAGGAAAGAAGGAGCACACGGATAGTCAGGAAGAGGCTGGACAGAGAGACAGAGGATGGATGGAGCACACGTAGAGTGAGGAAGAGGCTGGAACGAGAGAGCGAGGATAGAAAGAGCACACGGAGAGTCAGGACGAGGCTGGACAGAGAGAGTAAGGATAGAAGGAGCACACGGAGAGTCAGGAAGAGGGTGGACAGAGAGAGAGAGGAAAGAAGGAGCACACGGAGAGTCAGGAAGAGGGTGGACAGAGAGAGAGAGGAGAGAAGGAGCACACGGAGAGACAGGAAGAGGCTGGACAGAGAGATAGAGGATAGAAGGAGCACACGGAGAGTCAGGAAGAGGCTGGACAGTGAGAGAGAGGAAAGAAGGAGCACACGGAGAGTCAGGAAAAGGCTGGACAGAGAGAGAGAGGAAAGAAGGAGCACACGGATAGTCAGGAAGAGGCTGGACAGAGAGATAGAGGATGGATGGAGCACACGGAGAGTCAGGAAAAGGCTGGACAGAGAGAGAGAGGAAAGAAGGAGCACACGGATAGTCAGGAAGAGGCTGGACAGAGAGACAGAGGATGGATGGAGCACACGTAGAGTCAGGAAGAGGCTGGAACGAGAGAGCGAGGATAGAAAGAGCACACGGAGAGTCAGGACGAGGCTGGACAGAGAGAGTGAGGATAAAAGGAGCACACGGAGAGTCAGGAAGAGGCTTGACAGAGAGAGAGAGGATAGAAAGAGCACACGGAGAGTCAGGAAGAGGCTGGACACAGAGAGAGAGAGATGAGAGAGAGCACACGGAGAGTCACGAAGAGGCTGGACAGAGAGAGAGAGGATGGAAGGAGCACACGGAGAGTGAGGAAGAGGCTGGTCAGAGAGAGTTTTGAGAGAAGGAGCATACGGAGAGTCAGGAAGAGGCAGGACAGAGAGAGAGAGGAGAGAAGGAGCACAAGGAGAGTCAGGACGTGGCTGGAGAGAGAGAGAGAGGATAGAAGGAGCACACGGAGAGTCAGGAAGAGGCTGGAATGAGAGAGAGAGGAGAGAAGGAGCACACGGAGAGTCAGGAAGAGGTGGGACAGAGAGAGAGTGGAGAGTAGGAGTACACAGAAAGACAGGAAGAGGCTGGACAGAGAGAGAGAGGATAGAAGGAGCACACGGAGAGTGAGGAAGAGGCTGGACAGAGAGAGTTTTGAGAGAAGGAGCATACGGAGAGTCAGGAAGAGGCAGGACAGAGAGAGAGAGGAGAAAAGGTGCACACAGATAGTCAGGAAGAAGGTGGACAGAGAGAGAGAGGATAGAAGGAGCACACGGAGAGTGAGGATGAGGATGGACAGAGAGAGAAAGGATAGAAGGAGCACACGGAGAGTCAGGAAGAGGCAGGACAGAGAGAGAGAGTAGAGAAGGAGCACACGGAGAGTCAGGAAGAGGCTGGACAGAGAAAGAGAGGAGAGAAGGAGCACACGGAGAGTCAGGACGCGGCTGGAGAGAGAGAGAGAGGATAGAAGGAGCACACGGAGAGTGATGAAGAGGCTGGACAGAGAGAGAGAGGATAGAAGGAGCACACGGAGAGTCAGGAAGAGGCTGGACAGAGAGAGAGAGGAGAGAAGGAGCACACGGAGAGTCAGGAAGAGGTGGGACATAGAGAGAGTGCAGAGAAGGAGCACACAGAGAGAGAGGAAGAGGCTGGACAGAGAGAGAGAGGAGAGAAGGAGCACATGGAGAGTCAGGAAGAGGCAGGACAGAGAAAGAGGATAGAAGGGGCACACGGAGAGTCAGGAAGAGGCTGGAGAGAGAAAGAGGATAGACGAAGCACACGGAGAGTGATGAAGAGTCTGGACAGAGAGAGAGAGAGGATAGAATGAGCACACACAGAGTCAGGAAGAGGCTGGACATATAGAGAAAGGATAGAAAGAGCACACGGAGAGTCAGGAAGAGGCTGCACAGAGAGAGAGAGGATAGAAAGAGCACACGGAGAGTCAGGAAGAGGCTGGACAGAGAGAGAGAAGATAGAAGGAGCACACGGAGAGTCAGGAAGAGGCTGGACAGAGAAAGAGGATAGAAGGAGCACACACAGAGTCAGGAAGAGGCTGGACACATAGAGAAACGATAGAAGGAGCACACGGAGACTCAGGAAGAGGCTGGACAGAGAGAGAGAGGATAGAAGGAGCACACGGAGAGACAGGACGAGGCCGGACAGAGAGAGAGTGGAGAGAAGGAGCACACGGAGAGTCAGGAAGAGGCTGGACAGGGATCGAGAGGATAGAAGGAGCACACGGAGAGTCAGGATGAGGCTGGACAGAGAGAGTGAGTATAGAAGGAGCAATCGGAGAGACAGGAAGAGGCTGGGCAGAGACAGTGAGGAGAGACGGAGCACACGGAGAGTCAGGAAGAGTGTGAAGAGAGAGAGAGGATAGAAGGAGCACACGGAGAGTCAGGAAGAGGCTGGACAGAGAAAGAGGATAGAAGGAGCACACGGAGAGTGATGAAGAGGCTGGACAGAGAGCGAGAGGAGAGAAGGAGGACACAGAGAGTCAGGAAGAGGGTGGACAGAGAGAGAGAGGATAGAAGGAGCACACGGAGAGTCAGGAAGAGGCTGCACAGAGAGAGAGAGGATAGAAAGAGCACACGGAGAGTCAGGAAGAGGCTGGACAGAGAAAGTGGATAGAAGGAGCACACGGAGAGTGATGAAGATGCTGGACAGAGAGCGAGAGGAGAGAAGGAGGACACGGAGAGTCAGGAAGAGGGTGGACAGAGAGAGAGAGGATAGAAGGAGCACACGGACAGTCAGGAAGAGCCAGGACAGAGAGAAACAGGATAGAAGGAGCACACGGAGAATCAGGAAGAGGCTGGACAGAGAGAAACAGGATATAAGGAGAACAGGGAGTGTCAGGAAGAGGCTGGACAGAGAGAGAGAGGAGAGAAGGAGCACACGGAGAGTCAGGAAGAGTCTGGACAGAGAGAGAGAGGATAGAAGGAGCACACGGAGAGTCAGGAAGAGGCTGGACAGAGAGAGAGAGGATAGAAGGAGCACACGGAGAGTCAGGAAGAGCCTGGACAGAGAGAAACAGGAGAGAAGGAGCACACGGAGCAGCAGGAAGAGGCAGGACAGAGAGAAACATGATAGAAGGAGAACACGGAGTGTCAGGAAGAGGCTTGACAAGGAGAGAGAGGAGAGAAGGAGAACACGGAGTGTTAGGAAGCGGCTGGAAAGAGAAAGAGAGGATAGAAGGAGCACACGGAGAGACAGGAAGGGGCTGGAAAGAGAGAGAGGAGAGAAGGAGCACACGGATAGTCAGCAAGAGGCTGGACAGAGAGAGAGAGGAGCGAAGGAGCACACGGAGAGTGAGGAAGAGGCTGGACAGAGAGAGAGAGGAGAGAAGGAGCACACGGAGAGACAGGAAGAGGCTGGACAGAGAGATAGAGGATAGAAGGAGCACACGGAGAGTCAGGAAGAGGCTGGACAGAGAGAGAGAGGAAAGAAGGAGCACACGGAGAGTCAGGAAAAGGCTGGACAGAGAGAGAGAGGAAAGAAGGAGCACACGGATAGTCAGGAAGAGGCTGGACAGAGAGGCAGAGGATAGATGGAGCACACGTAGAGTCAGGAAGAGGCTGGAACGAGAGAGCGAGGATAGAAAGAGCACACGGAGAGTCAGGACGAGGCTGGACAGAGAGAGTGAGGATAGAAGGAGCACACGGAGAGTCAGGAAGAGGCTTGACAGAGAGAGAGAGGACAGATGGAGCACACGGAGAGTCAGGAAGAGGCTGGACACAGAGAGAGAGAGATGAGAGAGAGCACACGGAGAGTCACGAAGAGGCTGGACAGAGAGAGAGAGGATGGAAGGAGCACACGGAGAGTGAGGAAGAGGCTGGTCAGAGAGAGTTTTGAGAGAAGGAGCATACGGAGAGTCAGGAAGAGGCAGGACAGAGAGAGAGAGGAGAGAAGGAGCACAAGGAGAGTCAGGAAGAGGCAGGACAGAGAGAGAGAAGAGAGAAGGAGCACAGAGAGAGTCAGGACGTGGCTGGAATGAGAGAGAGAGGATAGAAGGAGCACACGGAGAGTCAGGAAGAGGCTGGAATGAGAGAGAGAGGAGAGAAGGAGCACACGGAGTGTCAGGAAGAGGTGGGACAGAGAGAGAGTGGAGAGTAGGAGTACACAGAAAGACAGGAAGAGGCTGGACAGAGAGAGAGAGGAGAGAAGGAGCACACGGAGAGACAGGAAGAGGCTGAACAGAGAGAGAGAGGAGAGAAGGAGCACACCGAGAGTCAGGAAGAGGCTGGACAGAGAGAGAGAGGATAGAAGGAGCACACGGAGAGTCAGGAAGAGGCTGGACACAGAGAGAGAGGATAGAAGGAGCACACGGAGAGTCAGGAAGAGGCTGGACAGAGAGAGAGAGGATGGAAGGAGCACACGGAGAGTCAGGAAGAGGCTGGACAGAGAGAGAGAGGAGAGAAGGAGCACACGGAGAGTCAGGAAGAGGCTGGACTGAGAGAGAGAGAGGATAGAAGGAGCACACGGAGAGACAGGAAGAGGCTGGACACTGAGAGAGAGAGGATAGAAAGAGCACACGGAGACTCTGGAAGAGGCTGGACAGAGAGAGAGAGGATAGAAAGAGCACACGGAGATTCAAGAAGAGGCTGGACAGAGAGAGAGAGGATAGAATGAGCACACGGAGAGTCAGGAAAAGGCTGGACAGAGAGAGAGAGGACAGATGGAGCACACGGAGAGTCAGGAAGAGGCTGGACAGAGAGAGAGAGGATGGAAGGAGCACACGGAGAGTGAGGAAGAGGCTGGTCAGATAGAGTTTTGAGAGAAGGAGCATACGGAGAGTCAGGAAGATGCAGGACAGAGAGAGAGAGGAGAGAAGGAGCACAAGGAGAGTCAGGATGAGGCAGGACAGAGAGAGAGAAGAGAGAAGGAGCACAGGGTGAGTCAGGACGTGGCTGGAGAGAGAGAGAGAGGAGAGAAGGAGCACACGGAGAGTCAGGAAGAGGCTGGACAGAGAGAGAGAGGATAGAAAGAGAACACGGAGGGTAAGGAAGAGGCTGGGCAGAGAGAAAGTGGATAAAAGGAGCACACGGAGAGTCAGGAAGAGGCTGCACGGAGAAAGAGAGGAGAGAAGGAGCACACTGAGAGTCAGGAAGAGGCTGGACAGAGAGAGAGAGGAGAGAAGGAGCACACGGAGAGTCAGGAAGAGGCTGGACACTGAGAGAGATAGGATAGAAAGAGCACACGGAGATTCAAGTAGAGGCTGGACAGAGAGAGAGAGGATAGAAAGAGCACACGGAGAGTCAGGAAGAGGCTGGACAGAGAGAGAGAGGAGAGAAGGAGGACACGGAGAGTCAGGAAGAGGCTGGAAAGTGAGAGAGGGGAGAGAAGGAGCACACGAAGAGTCAGGAAGAGGCTGGACAGGGATAGAGAGGATGGAAGGAGCACACGGAGTGTCAGGAAGAGGCTGGAAAGAGAGAGAGAGGGAGAAGGAGCACACGGAGAGTCAGGAAGAGGCTGGACAGGGATAGAGAGGAAAGAAGGAGCACATGGAGAGTCAGGAAGAGGCTGGACAGAGACAGAGAGGATAGAAGGAGCACACGGAGAGTCAGGATGACACTGGACAGAGAGAGACTGGAGAGAAGGAGCACACAGAGATTTCGGAAGAGGCTGGACAGAGAGAGCGAGGATAAAAGGTGCACACGGAGAGACAGGAAGAGGCTGGACAGAGAGAGTGAGGAGAGACGGAGCACACGGAGAGTCAGGAAGAGTGTGGAGAGAGAGAGAGAATAGATGGAGCACACGGAGAGTCAGGAAGAGGCTGGACCGACAAAGAGGATAGATGGAGCACACGGAGAGTGATGAAGAGGCTCGATAGAGAGAGAGAGGAGAGAAGGTGGACACGGAGAGTCAGGAAGAGAGTGGACAGAGAGAGAGAGGATAGAAAGGAGCACATGGAGAGTCAGGAAGAGGCTGGACAGAGAGAGAGAGGAGAGAAGGAGCACACGGAGAGTCAGGAAGAGGCTGGACAGAGAGAGAGCGGATAGAAGGAGCACACGGAGAGTCAGGAAGAGGCTGGACAGAGAGAGAGAGAGGATAGAGGAGCACACGGAGAGTCAGGAAGAGGCTGGACACAGAGAGAGAGGATAGAATGAGCACACCGAGAGACAGGAAGAGGCTGGACACTGAGAGAGAGAGGTTGAAAGAGCACGCGGAGACTCTGGAAGAGGCTGGACAGAGAGAGAGAGGATAGAAGGAGCACACGGAGAGTGAGGAAAAGGATGGACAGAGAGAGAGAGGAGTGAAGGAGAACATGGAGAGACAGGAAGAGGCTGGACATAGAGAGAGAGGATAGAAGGAGCACAAGGAGAGTTAGGAAGACGCTGGACAGAGAGAAAAAGGATAGAAGGAGCACATGGAGAGTCAGGAAGGGGCTGGACAGAGAGAGAGAGGATAGAGGGAGCACACGGAGAGTCAGGTAGAGGCTGGACAGAGAGAGTGAGGAGGGAAGGAGCACACGGAGAGTCAGGAAGAGGCTGGAAAGAGAAAGAGAGGAGAGAAGGAGCACACGGAGAGTCAGGAAGAGGCTGGACAGAGAGAGAGAGGAGAGAATGAGCACACGGAGAGTCAGGAAGAGGCTGGACAGGAATAGAGAGGATAGAAGGAGCACACGGAGAGTCAGGATGACACTGGACAGAGAGTGACTGGAGAGAAGGAGCACACAGAGAGTTCGGAAGAGGGTGGACAGAGAGCGCGAGGATAGAAGGAGCACACGGAGAGACAGGAAGAGGCTGGACAGAGAGAGAGAGGATAGAAGGAGCACACGGAGAGTCAGGAAGAGGCTGGACTGAGAAAGAGGATAGAAGGAGCTCACGGAGAGTGATGAAGAGGCTGGACAGAGAGAGAGAGGAGAGAAGATGGACACGGAGAGTCAGGAGGACGGTGGACAGAGAGAGAGAGGATAGAAGGAGCACACGGATAGTCAGGAAGAGGCTGGACAGAGAGAGAGAGGAGAGAACGAGCGCACGGAGAGTCAAAAAGAGGCTGGACAGAGAGAGAGAGGAGAGAAGGAGCACACGGAGAGACAGGAAGAGGCTGGACAGAGAGAGAGAGGAGAGAAGGAGCACACGGAGAGACAGGAAGAGGCTGGACAGAGAGAGAGATGAGATAAAGAGCACACGGAGAGTAAGGAAGAGGCTGGACAGAGAGAGGATAGAAGGAGCACACGGAAAGTCAGCAAGAGGCTGGATAGAGAGAGAGAGGTTGGAAGGAGCACACGAAGAGTCAGGAAGAGTTTGAACAGAGAAAGAGAATAGAAGGAGCACACGGAGAGTGATGAAGAGGCTGTTCAGAGAGAGAGAGGAGAGAATGGGGAACACGGAGAGTCAGGAAAAGGCTGGACAGAGAGAGAGAGAGGATAGAAGGAGCACACGCAGAGTCAGGAAGAGGTTGGACACAGAGAGAGAGGTTGGAAGGAGCACACGGTGAGACAGGAAAAGGCAGGACAGAGAGAGAGAGAGGATAGACAGAGCACACGGATAGTCACGAAGAGGCTGGACAGAGAGAGAGAGGATAGAAAGAGCACACGAAGAGTCAGGAAGAGTCTGGACAGAGAGAGAGAGGTGAGAAGGAGCACACGGAGAGACAGGAAGAGGCTGGACAGAGAGAGAGAGGATAGAAGGAGCACACGGAGAGTCAGGAAGAGGCTGGACAGAGAGAGAGAGGATAGAAGGAGCACACGGAGAGTCAGGAAGAGTCTGGACAGGGATAGAGATGATAGAAGGAGCACACGGAGAGTCAGGAAGAGTCTGGACAGAGAGAGAGAGGATAGATGGAACACACGGAGAGACAGGATGACACTGGACAGTGAGTCAGCGGAGAGAAGGAGCACACGGAGAGTCAGGAAGAGGCTCGACAGAGAGAGCGAGTAAAGAAGGAGCACACGGAGAGACAGGAAGAGGCTGGACAGAGAGAGAGAGGAGAGACGGAGAACACGGAGAGTCAGGAAGAGGGTGGACAGAGAGGGAGAGGTTAGAAGGAGCACACGGAGAGTCAGGAAGAGGCTGGACAGATAGAGAGAGGTTAGAAAGAGCACACGGAGAGTCAGGAAGAGGCTGGACAGAGAGAGAGAGGATAGAAGGAGCACACGGAGAGTCAGGAAGAGGCTGGACAGAGAGAGAGTGGATAGAAGGAGCACTCGGAGAGTCAGGAAGAGGCTGGACAGAGAGAGAGAGGATAGACGGAGCACACGGAGAGTCAGGATGACACTGGACAGCGAGAGACATGAGAGAAGGAGCACACAGAGGGTCAGGAAGCGGCTGGACAGAGAGAGAGAGGATAGAAGGAGCACATGGAGAGACAGGAAGAGGCTGGACAGAGAGTGTGCGCAGAGACGGAGCACACGAAGAGTCAGGAAGAGTGTGGAGAGAGAGAGAGGATAGAAGGAGCACACGGAGAGTCAGGACGAGGTTGGACAGAGAAAGAGGATAGAAGGAGCACACGGAGAGTGATGAAGAGTCTGGACAGAGAGAGAGAGGAGAGAAGGAGCACACGGAGAGTCAGGAAGAGGGTGGACAGAGAGAGAGAGGATAAAAGGAGCACAACGGAGAGTCAGGAAGAAGCTTTACAGAGAGAGAGAGGATAGAAGGAGCACACGGAGAGTCAGGAAGAGGCTGGACAGAGATAGAGAGAGGATAGAGGAGCACACGGAGAGTGATGAAGAGGCTGGACACAGAGAGAGAGGATAGAATGAGTACACCGAGAGACAGGAAGAGGCTGGACACTGAGAGAGAGAGGTTGAAAGAGCACGCGGAGACTCTGGAAGAGGCTGGACAGAGAGAGAGAGGATAGAAGGAGCGCACGGAGAGTCAGGAAGAGGCTGAACAGAGAGAGAGAGGATAGAAGGATCACACGGAGAGTCTGGCAGAGGCTGGACAGAGAGAGAGAGGAGAGAAGGAGCACACGGAGAGTCAGGAAGAAGCTGGACAGAGAGAAACAGGAGAGAAGGAGCGCATGGAGAGTCAGGAAGAGGCTGGACTGAGAGAAACAGGATAGAAGGAGAACACTAAGAGTCAGGAAGAGGCTGGACAGAGAAACAGATGATAGAAGGAGCGCACGGAGAGACAGGATGAGGCTGGAAAGAGAGAGAGAGGAAAGAAGGAGCACACGGAGAGTCAGGAAGAGGCTGGACAAGGAGAGAGAGGAGAGAAGGAGCTCACGGAGAGTATGGAAGAGGCTGGACAGAGAGAGAGAGGATGGAAGGAGCGCACGGAGAGACAGGAAGAGGCAGGACAGAGAGAGAGAGGTGAGAAGGAGCACACAGATATTCAGGATGAGGGTGGACAGAGAGAGAGAGGATAGAAGGAGCACACGGAGAGACTGGAAGAGGCTGGACAGAGAGAGAGAGGATAGAACAGAGCACATGGAGAGTCAGGAAGAGGATGGACAGAGAGAGAGGTGATAGAAGGAACACACGGAGAGTCAGGAAGAGGCTGGACAGAGAGAGAGAGGATAGTAGGAGCACACGGAGAGTCAGGAAGAAACTGGGCAGAGAGAGAGAGGATAGTAGGAGCACACGGAGAGTCAGGAAGAGGCTGGATAGAGAGAGAGAGTATAGAAAGAGCACACGGAAAGTCAGGAAGAGGTTGGACAGAGAGAGAGGATAGAAGGAGCACACGGAGAGTCAGGAAGAGGCTGGAGAGAGAGAGAGAGAGAGGATAGAAGGAGCACACGGAGAGTCAGGAAGAGGCTGGAGAGAGAGAGAGAGGATAGAAGGAGCACACGGAGAGTCAGGAAGAGGCTGGACACAGAGAGAGAAGAGAAGAAGCACACGGAGAGTCAGGAAGAGGCTGGACAGAGAGAGAGAGGATTGAAGGAGCCCATGGAGAGTCAGGAAGATGCTGGACAGAGAGAGAGAGTTTGGAAGGAGAACACGGAGAGACAGGAAGAGGCTGGACAGAGAGAGATAGGATGGAACAGAGCACACGGAGAGTCAGGAAGAGGGTGGACAGAGAGAGAGAAGATAGAATGAGCACACAGAGACTCAGGAAGAGGCTGCACAGAGAGAGAGTAGCGAGAAAGAGCACACTCATAGTCAGGAAGAGGCTGGACAGAGAGAGAGAGGATAGAAGGAGCACATGGAGAGACAGGAACAGGCAAGACAGAGAGAGAGAGGATAGAAGGAGCACACGGAGACTCAGGAAGAGGCTAGACAGGGAGAGAGGATAGAAGGAGCACACAGAGAGTCTGGAAGAGAATGGACAGAGAGAGAGGATAGAATGAGCACACGGAGAGTAAGGAAGAGGCTGGACAGAGAGATAGAGGAGAGATGGAGCACAGGGAGAGTCAGGAAGAGGCAGGACAGAGAGAGAGAGGATCGAAGGAGCACACGGAGAGTAAGGAAGAGGCTGGACAGAGAGATAGAGGAGAGATGGAGCACAGGGAGAGTCAGGAAGAGGCTGGACAGAGAGAGAATGTAGAAGGAGCACACGGAGCGTCAGGAAGAGGCTGGACAGAGAGAGAGAGGAGAGAAGGAGCACAGGGAGAGTCAGGAAGAGGCTGGACAGAGACAGAGAGGAGAGAAGGAGCACACGGAGAATCAGGAAGAGGGTGGACATGGTGAGAGAAGATAGAAGGAGGACACGGAGAGTCAGGAAGAGGATGGAGAGAGAGAGAGAGGAGAGAAGGAGCACACGGAGAGTCAGGAAGAGGGTGGACATAGAGAGAGAGGATAGAAGGAGCACACGGAGGGTCAGGAAGAGGTTGGACAGAGAGAGAGGATAGAAGGAGCACACGGAGTGTCATGAAGAGGCTGGACAGAGAGAGAGAGGAAAGAAGGAGCATAGCAGAGTCAGGAAGAGGCTGGACAGAGAGAGAGTGGATAGAAGGAGCAGACGGAGAGTCAGAAAGAGGCTGAACAGAGAGAGAGAGGCGAGATGGAGCACACGGAGAGTCAGGAAGAGTGTGGAGAGAAAGAGAGAGGATAGAAGGAGCACACGGAGAGTCAGGAAGAGGCTGGACAGAGAGAGAGAGGTTAGAAGGAGCACACGGAGCGTCAGGAAGAGGCTGGACAGAGACAGAGAGGAGAGAAGGAGCACACGGAGAATCAGGAAGAGGGTGGACAAGGTGAGAGAAGATAGAAGGAGGACACGGAGAGTCAGGAAGAGGATGGAGAGAGAGAGAGAGGAGAGAAGGAGCACACGGAGAGTCAGGAAGAGGCTGGACAGAGAGACAGAGGATAGAAGGAGCACTTGGAGAGTCAGGAAGAGGCTGGACAGAGAGTGAGGATAGAAGGAGAACACGGAGAGTGAGGAAGAGGCTGGACAGAGAGAGAGAGGATGGAAGGAGCCCACGGAGAGACAGGAAGAGGCTGGACAGAGTGAGAGAGGAGAGAGGGAGCACACGGAGATTCTGGAAAAGGCTGGACAGAGAGAACGAGGATAGAAGGAGCACACGGAGAGACAGGATGAGGCCGGACAGAGAGAGAGAAAAGAGATGGAGCACACGGGGATTCAGGAAAAGTGTGGAGAGAGAGAGAGAGGATAGAAGAAGCACACGGAGGGTCAGGAATAGGCTGGACAAAGACGGAGAGGAGAGAAGGAGCACACGGAGAGTCAGAAAGAGGCTGGACAGGGATAGAGAGGATAGAAGGAGCACACGGAGAGTCAGGAAGAGGCTGGACAGAGAGAGAGAGGTGAGAAGGAGCACACGGAGAGTCAGGAAGAGGCTGGACAGAGAGAGAGAGGTGAGAAGGAGAACACGGAGAGTCAGGAAGAGGCTGGACAGAGAGAGAGAGGTTAGAAGGAGCACACGGAGAGACAGGAAGGGGCTGGACAGAGAGAGTGAAGAGAGAAGGAGCACACGGAGATTCAGGAAGAGGTTGGACAGAGACAGACAGGATCGAAGGAGCACACGGAGAGTCAGGAAGAGGTTTGACAGAGAGAGAGAGAGGATAGAAGGAGCACACGAAGAGACAGGAAGAGGCTGGACAGAGAGAGAGAGGATAGAAAGAGCAAAAGGAGAGTCAGTAAGAGGCTGGACAGAGAGAGAGAGGATGGAAGGAGCACACGGAGAGTCTAGAAGAGGCTGGACGGAGAGACAGAGGATAGAAGGAGCACAATGAGAGTCAGGAAGAGGCTGGACAGGGATAGAGAGGATAGAAGGAGCACGCGGAGAGTCAGGAAGAGTGTGGACAGAGAGAGAGAGGATAGAAGGAGCACACGGAGAGTCAGGAAGAGGCTGGACAGAGAGAGAGAGGATAGAAGGAGCACACAGAGAGTCAGGAAGAGGCTGGACAGAGAGAGAGAGGATAGAAGGAGCACACTTAGAGTCAGGAAGAGGCTGGACAGATAGAGAGAGGTGAGAAGGAGCACACGGAGAGTCAGGAAGAGGCTGGACAGAGAGAGAGAGGATAGAAGGAGCACACAGAGAGTCAGGAAGAGGCTGGACAGAGAGAGAGAGGATAGAAGGAGCACACTTAGAGTCAGGAAGAGGCTGGACAGATAGAGAGAGGTGAGAAGGAGCACACAGAGATTAAGGAAGAGGCTGGACAGAGAGAGAGACATTGGAAGGACCACACGGAGAGACAGGAAGAGGCTGGACAGAGAGAGCGAGGAGGGAAGGAGCACACGGAGAGTCAGGATGAGGCTGGACAGAGAGAGAGAGGAGAGAAGGAGCACATGGAGAGACAGGAAGCGGCTGAACACAGAGAGAGAGCGGAGAAGGAGCACACGGAAGTCAGGATGAGGCTGGACAGAGAGAGAGGATAGATGGAGCACACGGAGAGACAGTAAGAGGCTGGACAGAGAGAGAGAGGATAGAATAGAGCAGACGGAGAGTCAGGAAGAGGATGGACAGAGAGAGAGAAGATTGAAGGAGCACACGGAGAGTCAGGAAGAGGCTGGACGGGGAGAAAGAGGATAGAAGGAACACACGGAGAGTCAGGAAGAGGCTGGACAGAGAGAGAAAGGATAGACGGAGCACACGGAGAGACAGGAAGAGGCTGGGCAGAGAGAGAGAGGATAGAAGGAGCACACGGAGAGTCAGGAAGAGGGTGGACAGAGAGAGAGAGGATAGAAGGAGCACACGGAGAGTCAGGAAGAGGCTGGACAGAGAGAGAGAGGATAGAAGGAGCCCACGGAGAGTCAGGAAGAGGCTGGATAGAGAGAGTGAGGAGTGAAGGAGCACACGGAGAGTCAGGAAGAGGGTGGACAGAGAGAGAGAGGAGTGAAGGAGCACACGGAGAGTCAGGAAGATGGTGGACAGAGAGAGAGAGGATAGAAGGAGCACACGGAGAGTCAGGTAGAGGCTGGACAGAGAGAGAGAGGATAGATGGTGCACACGGAGAGACAGGAAGAGGCTGGACAGAGAGAGAGAGGATAGAAGGAGCACACGGAGAGTCAGGATGAGGCTGGACAGAGAGAGAGAGGATAGAAGGAGCACACGGAGAGTCAGGAAGGGGCTGGACAGAGAGAGAGAGGTGAGAAGGAGCACACGGAGATTAAGGAAGAGGCTGGACAGAGAGAGTGTAGAAGGAGCACACGGTGAGTCAGGAAGAGGCTGGACAGAGAGAGAGAGGATAGAAGGAGCACACGGAGAGTAAAGAGTAGGATGGACAGAGAGAGAATGGATAGAAGGTGCACTGGGAGAGTCAGGATGAGGCTGGAGAGAGAGAGAGAAGGTAGAAGGAGCATTCGGAGAGCCAGGAAGAGGCTGGACAGAGAGAGAGAGGATGGATGGAGCACACGGAGAGTCAGGAAGAGGCTGGACAGAGAGAGAGAGGATAGAGGGAGCACACGGAGAGTCAGCAAGAAGCTGGACAGAGATAGAGAGGATAGACGGAGTACACGGAGAGTGAGGAAGATGTTGGACAGAGGGACAGAGGATAGAAGGAGCACACGGAGAGACAGGAAGAGGTTGGACAGAGAGAGAGAGAAGAGAAGGAGCACACGGAGAGACAGGAAGAGGTTGGACAGAGAGAGAGAGAAGAGAAGGAGCACAAAGAGATTCAGGAAGAGGCTGGACAGAGAGAGAGAGGAGAGAAGGAAAACACGGAGAGTCATGAATAGGCTGGACAGGGAGAGAGAGGAGAGATGGAGCACACAGAGAGTCAGTAAGAGACGGGACAGAGAGTGAGAGGTGAGAAGGAGCACACGGAGAGTCAGGAAGAGGCTGGACAGAGAGAGTGAAGAGAGAAGGAGCATATGGAGAGTCAGGAAGAGGTTGGACAGAGACAGACAGGATAGAAGGAGCACACGGAGAGTCAGGAAGAGGTTTGACAGAGAGAGAGAGGAGAGAAGGAGCACACGAAGAGACAGGAAGAGGCTGGACAGAGAGAGAGAGGATAGAAGGAGCACACGGAGAGTCAGGAAGAGGCTGGACTGAGAGAGAGGATAGAAAGAGCAAAAGGAGAGTCAGTAAGAGGCTGGACAGAGAGAGAGAGGATGGAAGGAGCACACGGAGAGTCTAGAAGAGGCTGGACGGAGAGACAGAGGATAGAAGGAGCACAATGAGAGTCAGGAAGAGGCTGGACAGGGATAGAGAGGATAGAAGGAGCACGCGGAGAGTCAGGAAGAGTGTGGACAGAGAGAGAGAGGATAGAAGGAGCAAACGGAGAGTCAGGAAGAGGCTGGACAGAGAGAGAGAGGATAGAAGGAGCACACAGAGAGTCAGGAAGAGGCTGGACAGAGAGAGAGAGGATAGAAGGAGCACACAGAGAGTCAGGAAGAGGCTGGACAGAGAGAGAGAGGATAGAAGGAGCACACTTAGAGTCAGGAAGAGGCTGGACAGATAGAGAGAGGTGAGAAGGAGCACACAGAGATTAAGGAAGAGGCTGGACAGAGAGAGAGTGTAGAAGGAGCACACGGTGAGTCAGGAAGAGGCTGGACAGAGAGAGAAAGGAAAGAAGGAGCACATGGAGAGTCAAGAATAGGATGGACAGAGAGAGAGTGGATAGAAGGAGCACTGGGAGAGTCAGGATGAGGCTGGAGAGAGAGAGAGAAGGTAGAAGGAGCATTCGGAGAGCCAGGAAGAGGCTGCACAGAGAGAGAGAGGATAGATGGAGCACACGGAGAGTCAGGAAGAGCCTGGACAGAGAGAGAGAGGATAGAGGGAGCACATGGAGAGTCAGCAAGTAGCTGGACAGAGATAGAGAGGATAGAAGAAGCACACGGAGAGTGAGGAAGATGGTGGACAGAGGGACAGAGGATAGAAGGAGCACACGGAGAGACAGGAAGGGGCTGGACAGAGAGAGACAGGAGAGAAGGAGCACACGGAGAGACAGGAAGAGGTTGGACAGTGAGAGAGAGGAGAGAAGGAGCACAAAGAGAGTCAGGAAGAGGCTGGACAGAGAGAGAGAGGAGAGAAGGAACACACGGAGAGTCAGGAATAGGCTGGACAGAGAGAGAGAGGAGAGAAGGAGCACACGGAGAGTCAGGAAGAGACGGGACAGAGAGTGAGAGGTGAGAAGGAGCACACGGTGAGTCAAGAAGAGGCTGGACAGAGAGAGTGAAGAGAGAAGGAGCACACGGAGTGTCAGGAAGAGGCTGGACAGAGAGAGTGAAGAGAGAAGGAGCACACGGAGAGTCAGGAAGAGGCTGGACAGAGACAGACAGGATAGAAGGAGCACACGGAGAGTCAGGAAGAGACTGGACTGAGAGAGAGGATAGAAAGAGCATAAGGAGAGTCAGGAAGAGGCTGGACAGAGAGAGACAGGATAGAAGGAACACACGGAGAGTCAGGACGAGGCTGGACAGAGAGAGAGAGGAGAGAAGGAGCACACGGAGAGTCTAGAAGAGGCTGGACGGAGAGACAGAGGATAGAAGGAGCACAATGAGAGTCAGGAAGAGGCTGGACAGGGATAGAGAGGATAGAAGGAGCACGCGGAGAGTCAGGAAGAGTCTGGACAGAGAGAGAGAGGATAGAAGGAGCACACGGAGAGTCAGGAAGAGGCTGGACAGAGAGAGAGAGGATAGAAGGAGCACACGGACAGTCAGGAAGAGGCTGGACAGAGAGAGAGAGGATAGAAGGAGCACATGGAGAGTAAGGAAGAGGCTGGACAGAGAGATAGAGGAGAGATGGAGCACAGGGAGAGTCAGGAAGAGGCTGGACAGAGAGAGAGAGGTGAGAAGGAGCACACAGAGATTAAGGAAGAGGCTGGACAGAGAGAGAGTGTAGAAGGAGCACACGGTGAGTCACGAAGAGGCTGGGCAGAGAGAGAAAGGAAAGAAGGAGCACACGGAGAGTCAAGAATAGGATGGACAGAGAGAGAGTGGATAGAAGGAGCACTGGGAGAGTCAGGATGAGGCTGGAGAGATAGAGAGAAGGTAGAAGGAGCATTCGGAGAGCCAGGAAGAGGCTGCACAGAGAGAGAGAGGATAGAAGGAGCACACGGAGAGTCAGGAAGAGGCTGGACAGAGAGAGAGAGGAGGGAAGGAGCAAACGGAGAGTCAGGAAGAGGCGGGATAGAGACAGAGAGGATAGAAGGAGCACACGGAGAGTCAGGAATAGGCTGGACAGAGAGAGAGAGTTTGGAAGGAGCACACGGAGAGACAGGAAGAGGCTGGACAGAGAGAGCGAGGAGGGAAGGAGCACACGGAGAGTGAGGAAGAGGCTGGAGAGAGAGAGAAAGGATAGAAGGAGCACACGGAGAGTCAGGAAGAGGGTGGACAGAGAGAGAGAGGATAGAAGGAGCACACGGAGAGTCAGGAAGAGGCTGGATAGAGAGAGAGAGGAGTGAAGGAGCACACGGAGAGTCAGGAAGAGGGTGGACAGAGAGAGAGAGGAGTGAAGGAGCACACGGAGAGTTAGGAAGAGGGTGGACAGAGAGAGAGAGGATAGAAGGAGCACACGGAGAGTCAGGAAGAGGGTGGACAGAGAGAGAGAGGATAGAAGGAGCACACGGAGAGTCAGGAAGAGGCTGGATAGAGAGAGAGAGGAGTGAAGGAGCACACGGAGAGTCAGGAAGAGGGTGGACAGAGAGAGAGAGCAGTGAAGGAGCACACGGAGAGTTAGGAAGAGGGTGGACAGAGAGAGAGAGGATAGAAGGAGTACACGGAGAGTCAGGAAGAGGGTGGACAGAGAGAGAGAGGATAGAAGGAGCACACGGAGAGTCAGGAAGAGGCTGGACAGAGAGAGAGAGGATAGAAGGAGCACACGGAGAGACAGGAAGAGGCTGGACAGAGAGAGAGAGGATAGAAGGAGCCCACGGAGAGTCAGGAAGAGGCTGGATAGAGAGAGAGAGGAGTGAAGGAGCACACGGAGAGTCAGGAAGAGGGTGGACAGAGAGGGAGAGGATAGAAGGAGCACACGGAGAGTCAGGAAGAGGGTGGACAGAGAGAGAGAGGATAGAAGGAGCACACGGAGAGTCAGGAAGAGGGTGGACAGAGAGAGAGAGGATAGAAGGAGCACACGGAGAGTCAGGTAGAGGCTGGACAGAGAGAGAGAGGATAGATGGAGCACACGGAGAGACAGGAAGAGGCTGGACAGAGAGAGAGAGGATAGAAGGTGCACACGGAGAGTCAGGAAGAGGCTGGACAGAGAGAGAGAGGAGTGAAGGAGCACACGGAGAGTCAGGAAGAGTGTGGACAGAGAGTGAGAGGATAGAAGGAGCACACGGATAGTCAGGAAGAGGCTGGACAGAGAGAGAAAGGATAGCTGGAGCACACGGAGAGTCAGGAAGAGGCTGGACAGAGAGGGAGAGGATAGAAGGAGCACACGGAGAGTTAGGATGAGGCTGGACAGAGAGAGAGAGGAGTGAAGGACCACACGGAGAGTCAGGAAGAGGCTGGACAGAGAGAGAGAGGGTAGAAGGAGCACATGGAGAGACAGAAAGAGGCTGGACAGAGAGAGAGAGGATAGAAGGAGCACACGGAGACTCAGGAAGAGGCTGGACAGAGAGAGAGAGGAGAGAAGGAACACACGGAGAGTCAGGAATAGGCTGGACAGAGAGAGAGAGGAGAGAAGGAGCACACGGAGAGTCAGGAAGAGACGGGACAGAGAGTGAGAGGTGAGAAGGAGCACACGGTGAGTCAAGAAGAGGCTGGACAGAGAGAGTGAAGAGAGAAGGAGCACACGGAGTGTCAGGAAGAGGCTGGACAGAGAGAGTGAAGAGAGAAGGAGCACACGGAGAGTCAGGAAGAGGCTGGACAGAGACAGACAGGATAGAAGGAGCACACGGAGAGTCAGGAAGAGACTGGACTGAGAGAGAGGATAGAAAGAGCATAAGGAGAGTCAGGAAGAGGCTGGACAGAGAGAGACAGGATAGAAGGAACACACGGAGAGTCAGGACGAGGCTGGACAGAGAGAGAGAGGAGAGAAGGAGCACACGGAGAGTCTAGAAGAGGCTGGACGGAGAGACAGAGGATAGAAGGAGCACAATGAGAGTCAGGAAGAGGCTGGACAGGGATAGAGAGGATAGAAGGAGCACGCGGAGAGTCAGGAAGAGTCTGGACAGAGAGAGAGAGGATAGAAGGAGCACACGGAGAGTCAGGAAGAGGCTGGACAGAGAGAGAGAGGATAGAAGGAGCACACGGACAGTCAGGAAGAGGCTGGACAGAGAGAGAGAGGATAGAAGGAGCACATGGAGAGTAAGGAAGAGGCTGGACAGAGAGATAGAGGAGAGATGGAGCACAGGGAGAGTCAGGAAGAGGCTGGACAGAGAGAGAGAGGTGAGAAGGAGCACACAGAGATTAAGGAAGAGGCTGGACAGAGAGAGAGTGTAGAAGGAGCACACGGTGAGTCAGGAAGAGGCTGGGCAGAGAGAGAAAGGAAAGAAGGAGCACACGGAGAGTCAAGAATAGGATGGACAGAGAGAGAGTGGATAGAAGGAGCACTGGGAGAGTCAGGATGAGGCTGGAGAGATAGAGAGAAGGTAGAAGGAGCATTCGGAGAGCCAGGAAGAGGCTGCACAGAGAGAGAGAGGATAGAAGGAGCACACGGAGAGTCAGGAAGAGGCTGGACAGAGAGAGAGAGGAGGGAAGGAGCAAACGGAGAGTCAGGAAGAGGCGGGATAGAGACAGAGAGGATAGAAGGAGCACACGGAGAGTCAGGAATAGGCTGGACAGAGAGAGAGAGTTTGGAAGGAGCACACGGAGAGACAGGAAGAGGCTGGACAGAGAGAGCGAGGAGGGAAGGAGCACACGGAGAGTGAGGAAGAGGCTGGAGAGAGAGAGAAAGGATAGAAGGAGCACACGGAGAGTCAGGAAGAGGGTGGACAGAGAGAGAGAGGATAGAAGGAGCACACGGAGAGTCAGGAAGAGGCTGGATAGAGAGAGAGAGGAGTGAAGGAGCACACGGAGAGTCAGGAAGAGGGTGGACAGAGAGAGAGAGGAGTGAAGGAGCACACGGAGAGTTAGGAAGAGGGTGGACAGAGAGAGAGAGGATAGAAGGAGCACACGGAGAGTCAGGAAGAGGGTGGACAGAGAGAGAGAGGATAGAAGGAGCACACGGAGAGTCAGGAAGAGGCTGGATAGAGAGAGAGAGGAGTGAAGGAGCACACGGAGAGTCAGGAAGAGGGTGGACAGAGAGAGAGAGCAGTGAAGGAGCACACGGAGAGTTAGGAAGAGGGTGGACAGAGAGAGAGAGGATAGAAGGAGTACACGGAGAGTCAGGAAGAGGGTGGACAGAGAGAGAGAGGATAGAAGGAGCACACGGAGAGTCAGGAAGAGGCTGGACAGAGAGAGAGAGGATAGAAGGAGCACACGGAGAGACAGGAAGAGGCTGGACAGAGAGAGAGAGGATAGAAGGAGCCCACGGAGAGTCAGGAAGAGGCTGGATAGAGAGAGAGAGGAGTGAAGGAGCACACGGAGAGTCAGGAAGAGGGTGGACAGAGAGGGAGAGGATAGAAGGAGCACACGGAGAGTCAGGAAGAGGGTGGACAGAGAGAGAGAGGATAGAAGGAGCACACGGAGAGTCAGGAAGAGGGTGGACAGAGAGAGAGAGGATAGAAGGAGCACACGGAGAGTCAGGTAGAGGCTGGACAGAGAGAGAGAGGATAGATGGAGCACACGGAGAGACAGGAAGAGGCTGGACAGAGAGAGAGAGGATAGAAGGTGCACACGGAGAGTCAGGAAGAGGCTGGACAGAGAGAGAGAGGAGTGAAGGAGCACACGGAGAGTCAGGAAGAGTGTGGACAGAGAGTGAGAGGATAGAAGGAGCACACGGATAGTCAGGAAGAGGCTGGACAGAGAGAGAAAGGATAGCTGGAGCACACGGAGAGTCAGGAAGAGGCTGGACAGAGAGGGAGAGGATAGAAGGAGCACACGGAGAGTTAGGATGAGGCTGGACAGAGAGAGAGAGGAGTGAAGGACCACACGGAGAGTCAGGAAGAGGCTGGACAGAGAGAGAGAGGGTAGAAGGAGCACATGGAGAGACAGAAAGAGGCTGGACAGAGAGAGAGAGGATAGAAGGAGCACACGGAGACTCAGGAAGAGGCTGGACAGAGAGAGAGAGGAGTGAAGGAGCACACGGAGAGTCAGGAAGAGGCTGGACAGAGAGAGAGAGAGGATAGAAGTAGCACACGGAGAGTCTCAGAACCAACATAAAGTTAGAGCCAGTGAGCTGAAGGTTGAGCACAGAGGCACCGGGGAGAAACTGTTTTGGGTTCGGGGAGAAACTGTTTTGGGTTCGAGGACCAACTCTCACCCGCGCAATGTCGGTTTGCTCCGTGAGCTATTTTCAACCTCGTGAACCTTCCAGCGTTTCTGTGACGCATCGGGAAAAATCGTCCCACAACGTGAGAAGGAATCACTGACAAATCAGGTTGAATGCAGAACCAGCAGCCAGAGGCAATATGAAGTCAGAAATTCATCGCGTATCAAGGCGACGCAATTCTTGAACTTCAGTCCAATCTGGAGAACAGCGAAGGATAAGGCACCTGGTAGCGGGGAGGGGAGGGGAGAAAATCCTGCCTTTAGAGGCAGGAAACGAAAGCTCTAAGAAACAGGCCGACGATCTAGCGAGCGAACGGGTCCAAGGAACTATCTAGCGACTGAGCAATGCACTGATGCTCAGAAGCATGAGTCGGCAAGAGTTCGACAGGAGAATAAACAGTTGTCCTTCGGGATCAAGTGCAAAAGGGGTACATGGACACTCAGCAGGGTTTTAGGAGCAGCGGCCAGGGGAGAAGGACTCCGAAAGCAAGTGAATACCCGGGTGACGTTGTTCGATAACTCTGAAACAAAGGCAACTGAACTCAACCAGAGCCAATGGAAAGATGCACAAGCTTGAAAACAGATTGGAAAATAAGAGTGTCAACAAACGCCGGGTGAAAATGGCGTAGCAGGTGTGGGAATGAAGGTCCATTTTTAAACTTGGCAGAGAAAGAGGATCTCAAAATGAGCAGAGCAAACGATGCCCCCCCCACCTCCCCAGAAGGAATGGGACACACACACAGACTGTCGGAACCACACAGACAGGCAGGCGATAAAGAGTGAGGCATCTCCTGTCTAAAAGGGGGCATCGGATGGTGACACGTGAGCACTGGGAACGCTGAACACAATGGTTTCAACTCCACACCCACTAAGCCTGTGGGCAACGCTGGTTTCCCTTGTTCAGAGGGGCATTTAAGAGTGAACCACATATTGCTGTGGGTCTGGAGTCACATGTAGGCCAGACCCAGGTAAGGGACGGCAGATTTCCTTCCCTAAAATGGGATTACTGAACCAGATGGGTTTTTGTGGCTGTTTTAATTCCAGATTTTTATTGAATTCAAATTCTACCATCTGCTGTCCGGGGGGGGTGGGGGGGATATGAAGCCAGGTCCCCAGGCCATTACCCTGGGGGTCCAGGATTATTTGTCGATGACAATCCCACTATTCCACTGCCTCCCCCCACTAGGCTGAGTCAGCGGCCCCTCCGAACGTGACGCGGACAAGGTCTGGAAGAACCGTCAGGGCCCCAGACTGCCTGAATTTGTAAAGCCAGAGACTTGAGGCAGTCAGGGGGTGGGTGGTGGGGTTGGAGGTGGTGGGGGTTGGGGGGGGGTGGGGTGGTGGTGAGACGGGGAGAAGGGGCAGCATGGAAATAAAGATTGTGAATAGGTTTGGGTAAAGACTTGGGTTGGGGTGGGTTGGGGGGTGGGGGGAGGTGTAGTATAAGGGTGTTAGCACAGCAAGGGTGAATGTGGGACTGGAGAACAGTACCGCCCACATTATGATGCAGCGAGTCACATGACAGTGGACTGAGTGGGGTAGCGGCCCGGTAGAGGCCAGCATGGGGACAGTACCGAGTAATGGCTGCACCTTGGAGATGTATATATTTGTGTGTTAGCAATAAACCCTCAATGTTCGACCACACAAACCTCCAGATCTCTCAGTGAGACACAGGGCGATCCCTTGCAAGAGGTCCCCTCCGAGGCACTCACTGTCCTGACTGGGCAATATATCGGCCGTTCCTTCACTGCCGCTGGGTCAAAATCCTGGAGAATCTGCCTCACATCCCTGGCAACCCTCAGGGGGGCTATGGTGAGGCTAATGGCTGATGGGGAGATGATGGGGGAGAGGTACTGTCACTGGGCTGGTCATCCAGAGGCCCAGGTTAACGCCCTGGGGACCCGGGTTCAATCCCCACCCCCGGCCGCTGGTGGGATTTAAATCCGATGAATAAAATCAGAAGTTGAAAGCCAGTCTGGGTAACGGGGACCGTGAAACTATCATCGAGAGTCGTAAAGACTCATTGGGTTCACTCATGTCCCTTTAGGGAGGGAAATCTGCCGTCCTTACCCGCTCTGGCCCTACACGTGACTCCAGACCCCACAGCCATGTGGTTGGCTCTGAAACTGACCCTCGGGAATGGCCGAGCGAGACCCTCAGTTCAAGGGGCAGTTAGGCATGGGCAACAAACGTTGGCCTGGTCAATGATGCCCACATCCTGGGAAAGAAAAGAAACATCGAAACTAGGAGCAGGAGTAGGCCATTCGGCCCTTCAAGCCTGCTCATTATGAACGTGGCTGATCCTCTATCTCAACTCCAAACTCCTGCTCTCTCCCCATCCCCTTAACACTGTTAGGGTCCAGAAATCTGATCTATTTCCTTCTTAAATATATATTCAGTGACTTGGCCTCCACAACCTCTGTGGTAGCGAATTCCACAGGTTCACCACCCTCTGAGTGAAGTGGTTTCTCCTCATCTCAGTCCTAAATGGTCTTCCCCGTATCCTGAGACTGTGACCCCTTGTTCTAGACCCCTCGCCCAGTCAGAGGAAACATCATCCCTGCATCCAGTCTGTCCATCCCCGCGTCCAGTCTGTCCATCCCCGCGTCCAGTCTGTCCATCCCTGCGTCCAGTCTGTCCATCCCTGCGTCTAGTCTGTCCAGCCCTGTGTCCAGTCTGTCCAGCCCTGTCAGAATTTTATACGTTTCAATGAGATCCCCTCATTCTTCTAAACTCCAGTGAATACAGGGCCTAGTCAGCCCAATCTCTCCTCACTCGACAATCCCTCCATCCCAGGACTCAGTCTGGTGAACCTTCGCTGCGCTCCCTCTGTGTCAAGTCTATCCTTTCTTAGGTAAGGAGACCAAAACTGCACACAATACTCCAGGTGTGGTCTCACCGAGGCCCTGTACAGCTGCAGTAAGACATCCCTGTTCCTGTACTCAAGTCCTCTCACAATGAAGGCCAACATACCATTTGCCTTCCTAACTGCTTGCTGCACCTACACACCTGCTTTCAGTGACTGGTGTACAAGGACACCCAGGTCCCTTTGTACATCAACATTTCACAATCTCTCATCACAGGTTGTTCAAAACCAACAAACACCAACAGCCTATATATCCTGGCGGGTATCATTCCCCCTGACATTAGAACGGTAGCCAGAGCGACTCCGTCAAACATCAGATGAGAGGCACCCTCTACATGGTCATACACCTACACCCAGCCGCCTAAAGTCAAGGAAGAGCTTCATGAACAGTGTTGTTCCATTACAATCAACCCCATCTGAAGCCCGCATCGCCTTGTGGAAAGACCGGATCGCCAGTCTCGAACAATCCCCAGTGATGGAAATTCTACCGGATGAAAGCCTTCCCCCAGGAGCTAATTGCAACTGGGCAACCTGGAAGTGCCTTAACAGACTTAGGACTGGTGCAGGTCGCTCAAAGGTGTCACTAAGCAAATGGGGTTATACAACCAGCCCGACAACTTGTGAATGTGGAACTGAGCCACAGACTATGCAACATCTCCTGCAATGCCTATCGCTAGAGGAACCCTGCACTGTTGCAGATCTTGCCGAATTCAACAACAAGGCGTAAAAACGTGTCCAATTCTGGCTGGGCCATGTATAGACTGTCCCCAATCCCATGTGCTTTAATTTTACACACTAACCTCTTAGGTGGGACTTTATCAAAAAGCTCCCTGAAAATCCAAAGTCCAAATGCACTCCATCGACATTCCAGCGACATTTCCACTACAATAAGATAAAAGCAAAATACTGCGGATGCTGGAAATCTGAAAAAGCGAAAACAGCTGGAAAAACTCAGCAGTTCTGACAGCATCTGCGGAGAGGAACACAGTTAACGTTTCGAGTCCGCATGACTCTTCAACAGAACTAAGGAAAAACAAAAGGGAGGTGAAATATAAGCTGGTTTAAGTGGGGGTGGTGGGACAGGTAGAGCTGGATAGAGGGCCAGTGATAGGTAGAAACTGTCGGGGATTAATCACACCGAGGCATCATTTCGTACGTAGAAACCCCATTTATTACTTGTGCACAGGGGAGACAGCACAATGAGAGCTACTGTACAGTCTCGTAGCAGAATACACGCAGACCTGTTAAAAGCATTTTTACAGCCAATCAGTAAATTTTGCACAAACCTATCTGCTTATTTGCATAAGTTAACTGACCAATCCATGTCCCAGTGAATTTCCATTTCCCTCACAACAGAACTTTGGTTTTGCAGTTGTTTATCATAACTCTGATTACATTCGGCCTGAGAAAGAACAAAATGGAATGTCTCAGGGCTCATCCTACAACTGTGGTCAGACAAGATGGTATTGTTTCTCAAGGTTGTAGTGTTTTTCTCTTAGGCCTAGGCCTACAATTCAACTTCTCATTAACCCTGCCAGCACCGAATGGGCTCCCTGAAGTTGCCTCGGCCACCACACTTGAGGCCAAGGAGAGATTGACAAAGGTGTCATAGACAAAAGGGCAAAGGGGCGTTGACGGTGGTGATATTAGCTCAAGGAGGTGCTGATGGTGACATTAAGGGGTAGAAAGCAGGACGAGCAAGGGGCAGATAGTCCTAGTGGGGGTGGGGGTGGGGGGGACCGAAATAGGCTAAAAGGTGGAGATGTAACAATGGATGGAAATAGGTGGGAAAAGAAAAATATATTTAAGAAATATAAATTATTGGAAAAGGGGGGATGGGAAAGGGGGTGAGTGCGGAGGAGAGAGTTCCTGGTCTGAAGTTGTCGAACTCCATGTTAAGTCCGGAAGGCTGTAAAGTGCCGAGTCGGAAGATGAGGTGCTGTTCCTCCAGTTTCCACTACAATTACTCACTGGTTCTTTCCCTCAGCAGGTAGGGTGGGTCCTGGAGGTCAGCCTCCCTTCCCTGATGCCGTTCCAGGAGTGGGGAGGGGTTGGTAACACACAGAGCTGGCCCGGGGAGGTGCAGGGCAAAGGGACGGGATAATGGCGGCCGGCGCTACCCAGACGCCCCCGCGGCGGGGAAAGTCCCCCATCTCCGGCAGCGGGTAGGGAGCCGATGCGCCTGCGCGGTTGCGGCGCGGAGGGAAGGATGTGGGGGGAGGTGGGGGCACGCATGCGCGACCGCCGGAGGTGGGCGGGGGCCGGCGCGGCGCGGGGCGTTGTGGTCATCTGGAGGACCGGCCTGGTCGGCTGTGTGTGTGTGTGTGTGTGTGTGTTTAGGGGGAGGGAGGAGGGGCGGGCGGGCGCGCGCGCGCGGACGGGGCGGGGAGCGCGGGAGGAGGAGTGGGCGTGGCTGGCGCCGCGCGGGGGATTGTGGTCAGCTGGAGGACCGGCCTGGCGGCGGGCGGCAGGCGGCGGCGGCGGCGGCGCGAGGGGATAACCCGCGGGGGCGGCGGATCCTGAGGAGCAGGGGCTGAGGCGCGAGGAGGAGGCGGGGGTCAGGCAGGGGTCAGCGGCGACAACAACAACAACAAATACAACAACAACCCGCAGGGCCACAGCCCCCTGACCCACCCCCAACCCCCCCACCCCCAACACACCCCCCACCCCCCCCCCAACACACGGTGAGTCCTATGGGGGGGGGGGAGGGGGGAGGAGCAGGACTGGGGGGAGGGGGAGGAGGGTTCCCGGGATCGACTCTGTCAGGGGATCAGGGACGATCAGGGATCGACTCCGTCAGGGGATCAGGGACGATCCGGGATCGACTCCGTCAGGGGATCAGGGACGATCCGGGATCGACTCCGTCAGGGGATCAGGGACGATCAGGGATCGACTCTGTCAGGGGATCCGGGACGATCCGGGATCGACTCTGTCAGGGGATCCGGGACGATCCGGAATCGACTCCATCAGGGGATCTGGGGACGATCCGGGATCAACTCCGTCAGGGGGTCCGGGACGATCCGGAATCGACTCCGTCAGGGGATCCGGGACGATCCGGAATCGACTCCGTCAGGGGGTCCGGGACGATCAGGGATCGACTCTGTCAGGGGGTCCGGGACGATCCGGGATCGACTCCGTCAGGGGGTCCGGGACGATCCGGGATCGACTCCGTCAGGGGATCAGGGACGATCAGGGATCGACTCTGTCAGGGGGTCCGGGACGATCCGGGATCGACTCCGTCAGGGGATCAGGGACGATCAGGGATCGACTCTGTCAGGGGGTCCGGGACGATCAGGGATCGACTCTGTCAGGGGGTCCGGGACGATCCGGAATCGACTCCGTCAGGGGATCAGGGACGATCAGGGATCGACTCTGTCAGGGGGTCTGGGACGATCAGGGATCGACTCTGTCAGGGGATCCGGGACAATCCGGAATCGACTCCGTCAGGGGATCCGGGACGATCCGGGATCGATTCCGTCAGTGGGTCTAGGACGATCCGGGATCGACTCCGTCAGGGGATCCGGGACGATCCGGGATCGATTCCGTCAGCGGGTCTAGGACGATCCGGGATCGACTCCGTCAGTGGGTCTGAGACGATCCGGGATCGACTCCGTCAGTGGGTCTAGGACGATCCGGGATCGACTCCGTCAGGGGATCCGGGACGATCCGGGATCGACTCCATCAGGGGATCCGGGACGATCCGGAATCGACTCCGTCAGGGGGTCCGGGACGATCCGGGATCGACTCCGTCAGGGGATCAGGGACGATCCGGGATCGACTCTGTCAGGGGGTCCGGGACGATCAGGGATCGACTCCGTCAGGGGATCAGGGACGATCAGGGATCGACTCTGTCAGGGGATCAGGGACGATCCGGGATCGACTCTGTCAGGGGATCCGGGACAATCCGGAATCGACTCCGTCAGGGGATCCGGGACGATCCGGGATCGATTCCATCAGTGGGTCTAGGACGATCCGGAATCAACTCCGTCAGGGGATCTGGGACGATACGGGATAGACTCGTCAGTGGGTCTGGGACGATCCGGGATCGACTCCGTCAGGGGGTCTGGGACGATCTGGGATCGACTCCAGGGGGTCTGGGACGATCCGGGATCGACTCCGTCAGGGGGTCTGGGATCGACTCCGGGTCGGTTCAGTCAGGGGGCCTGGGACGATCCGGGATCGACTCCGTCAGGGGGTCCGGGATCAACCGGGATTGACTCGGTCAGGGGGTCTGGGATTGACTCCGGGATCGACTCCGACAGGGGGTCTGGGATCAACCAGGTTCAACTTCATTATCGACTCCGCCAGGGGGTCTGGGATCGACTCCTTCAGGGGGTCTGGGACGATCCGGGATCGTCTCCGTCAGGGGGTCTGAGACATTCTGGGATCGACTCCATCAGATAATCTGGGACGATCCGGGATTGACTCCGTCAGGGGGGGTCTGGGTTGATCCGGGATCGACTCCGTCAGGGGGTCTGGGATGATCCGGGATCAACACCATCAGGGGTTCAGGGACAATCCAGAATCATTCCAGTCAGGGGACTGGGACGATCCGGGATCGACTCCGTCAGGGGATCTGAGACATTCTGGGATCGACTCCATCAGATAATCTGGGACGATCCGGGATTGACTCCGTCAAGGGGGTTCTGGGTTGATCCGGGATCGACACCGTCAGGGAGTCTGGAACGATCCAGAATCATTCCAGTCAGGGGGTCTGGGATGATCTGGGATCGACTCCGTTAGGGGATCTGGGATCGACTCCGTTAGGGAGTCTGGGATCAATCGGGATCTATTCCATCAGGGAGGGTCTGGGGTGATCCAGGATCGAATCCATCAGGGGGTCTGGGTGATCCGGGATCAACTCCGGGATCGTCCCCGTCCAGTGGTTTGGGATCAACCGGGATTGACTCCGTCAGGGGGTCTGGGATGATCCGGGATCGACTCCGTCAGGGGGTCTGGGATGATCCGGGATCGACTCCGTCAGGGGGCCTGGGATCACCCAGGATCGACTCCATCAGGGGGTCTGGGATCAACCGGGATTGACTCCGTCAGGTTGGCCTGTGATGATCCCGGATCGACTTCGTCAAGGGGTCTGGGACAATCCGGGATCGACCGCGTCAGGGGGTCTGCGTCGATCAGGGATCAACTCCGTCAGGGGGTATGTGGTGATCCGGGATCGACTCCGTCAGGCGGTCTGGGTCGATCAGGGATCAACTCCGTCAGGGGGTCTGTGGTGATCCGGGATCGACTCCGTCAGGCGGTCTGGGTCGATCAGGGATCAACTCCGTCGGGGTATGTGGTGATCCGGGATCGACTCCGTCAGGCGGTCTGGGATCAACCGGGATCGACTCCGTCAGGGGGTCTGGGTCGATCAGGGATCAACTCCGTCAGGGGGTCTGTGGTGATCCGGGATCGACTCCGTCAGGCGGTCTGGGATCAACCGGGATCAACTCCGTCAGGGGGTCTGGGACGATCCGGGATCGACACCGTCATGGGGTCTGGGTTGATCCGGGATCGAATCCGTCAGGGGGTCTGGGATCAATCGGGATCGTCCCCGGCAGGGGGTCTGGGAAAGTCAGGATCGAAACCGTCAGGGGGTCCGGGATTGACTCCAGGTTCATCCCCGTTAGGGGGTCCGGGAACACCAGGATTGTCCCCGTCAGGGGGTCTGGGAAAATCGGGATCGACCGTGTCAGGGGGTCCGAGATTGACTCCGGGTTCATCCCTGTTAGGGGTGTCTGGGAAAACCAGGACCAATTCCGTCATGGGGTCCGGGTTCGACTCCGTCAGGGGGTTGGGGACGAACCGGGATCGACTCCGGGATCGACTCAGGGACCAACTGGGATCGCTCCGGCAAGAACCGAGATTGAATCCGGTACGAAATGGGATGGCATCCGTCAGGGGGTCCGGGATCAACTCCGGGATCAAATCTGGGAAGAACCAAGAGCGACAGGGGGTCCCCGGGAGTGTGTTAATATTTACATGGGGTCTCCGGGAGTGTGTTAATATTTACAGGATGACCCCGGGAGTGTGTTAATATTTACAGGGGCTCTCCGGGAGTGTGTTAATATTTACAGGGGGTCCCCGGGAGTGTGTTAATATTTACAGGGGGTCCCCGGGAGTGTGTTAATATTTACAAGTGGTCCCCGGGAGCGTGTTAATATTTACAGGGTGTCTCCGGGTGTGTGTTAATATTTACAGGGGGTCTCCGGGTGTGTGTTAATATTTACAGGGGGTCTCCGGGTGTGTGTTAATATTTACAGGGGGTCCCCGGGAGTGTGTTAACATTTACAGGGGCTCCCCGAGAGTGTGTTAATATTAATAGGGGGTCCCCGGGAGTGTGTTAATATTTACAGGGGGTCCCCGGGTGTGTGTTAATATTTACAGGGCGTCTCCGGGAGTGTGTTAATATTTACAGGGCGTCTCCGGGAGTGTGTTAATATTTACAGGGGGTCTCCGGGAGTGTGTTAATATTTACAGGGGGTCTCCGGGAGTGTGTTAATATTTACAGGGGGTCTCCGGGTGTGTGTTAATATTTACAGGGTGTCCCCGGGAGTGTGTTAATATTTACAGGGGCTCCCCGGGAGTGTGTTAATATTTACATGGGGTCTCCGGGAGTGTGTTAATATTTACAGGGACTCCCCGGGAGTGTGTTAATATTTACAGGGGGTCTCCGGGAGTGTGTTAATATTTACAGGGGGCTCCCCGGGAGTGTGTTAATATTTACAGGGGGACTCCGGGCGTTTGTTAATATTTACAGGGGGTCTCCGGGAGTGTGTTAATATTTACAGGGGGTTTACAGGGGGTCTCCGGGAGTGCGTTAATATTTACAGGGGTCCCCGGGAGTCTGTTAATATATACAGGGGGTCTCCGGGAGTGTGTTAGTATTTACAGGGGGTCCCCGGGAGTGTGTTAATATTTACAGGGGGTCCCCGGGAGTGTGTTAATATACACAGGGGGTCCCCGGGAGTGTGTTAATATATACAGGGGGTCCCCGGGTGTGTGTTAATATTTACAGGGTGTCTCCGGGTGTGTGTTAATATTTACAGGGTGTCCCAGGGAGTGTGTTAATATTTACTGGGGTTCTCTGGGGGTGTGTTAATATTTACAGGGGGTCCCCGGGAGTGTGTTAATATTTACAGGGGGCCTCCGGGAGTGTGTTAATATTTTCAGGGGGTCCCCGGGATGTGTGTTAATATTTACTGGGTGTCTCCGGGAGTGTGTTAATATTTATGGGCTGTCTCCGGGAGTGTGTTAATATTTACAGGGTGTCTCCGGGAGTGTGATAATATTTACAGGGGCTCCCCGGCAGTGTGTTAATATTTACAGGGTGTCCCCGGGAGTGTGTTAATATTTACAGGCTCTCTCCGGGAGTGTGTTAATATTTACAGGCTCTCTCCGGGAGTGTGTTAATATTTACAGGGTGTCCCCGGGAATGTGTTAATATTTACAAGGGGTCTCCAGGAGTGTGTTAATATTTACAGGGCGTCTCCGGGAGTGTGTTAATATTTACAGGGGCTCTCCAGGAGTGTGTTAATATTTACAGGGGGTCTCCGGGAGTGTTTTAATATTTACAGGGTGTCCCCGGGAGTGTGTTAATATTTACATGTGGTCCCCGGGAGAGTGTTAATATTTACATGGTGTCCCTGGGAGCGTGTTAACATTTACAGTGGGTCTCCGGGAGTGTGTTAATATTTACAGGGGGTCTCCGGGAGCGTGTTAATATTTACAGGGTGTCTCCGGGAGTGTGTTAATATTTACTGGGGATCTCCGGGAGTGTGTTAATATTTACGGGTGTCCCCGGGAGCGTGTTAATATTTACAGGGGGTCTCCGGGTGTGTGTTAATATTTACAGGGGGTCTCCGGGAGCGTGTTAATATTTACAGGTGGTCTCCGGGTGTGTGTTAATATTTACAGGAGGTCTCCGGGAGTGGGTTAATATTTACAGGGGGTCCCCGGGAGTGTGTTAATATTTACAGGGTGTCTCCGGGTGTGTGTTAATATTTACAGGGGGTCCCCGGGAGTGTGTTAATATTTACAGGGTGTCTCCGGGAGTGTGTTAATATTTATAGGGCGTCCCCGGCAGTGTGTTAATATTTACAGGTGGTCTCCGGGTGTGTGTTAATATTTACAGCGGGTCTCCGGGAGTGTGTTAATATTTACAGGGCGTCTCCGGGAGTGTGTTAATATTTACAGGGTGTCACCGGGAGTGTGTTAATATTTACAGGGTGTCACCGGGAGAGTGTTAATATTTACAGGTGGTCTGCGGGTGTGTGTTAATATTTACAGGGGGTCCCCGGGAGTGTGTTAATATTTACAGGGTGTCTCCGGGAGTGTGTTAATATTTACAGGGGGTCTCCGGGAGTGTGTTAATATTTACAGGGCGTCTCCGGGAGTGTGTTAATATTTACAGGGGCTCTCCAGGAGTGTGTTAATATTTACAGGGGGTCTCCGGGAGTTTTTTAATATTTACAGGGTGTCCCCGGGAGTGTGTTAATATTTACATGGTATCCCCGGGAGCGTGGTAATATTTACAGTGGGTCTCCGTGAGTGTGTTAATATTTGCAGGGGCTCCCCGGGAGTGTGTTAATATTTATAGGGGATCTCCGGGAGTGTGTTAATATTTACAGGGGGTCCCCGGGAGTGTGTTAATATTTACAGGGGGTGTCTGGGAGTGTGTTAATATTTACAGAGTGTTTCCGGGAGTGTGTTAATATTTACAGGGGGTCCCCGGGAGTGTGTTAATATTTACAGGGGGTGTCTGGGAGTGTCTTAATATTTACAGGGGGTCTCCGGGAGTGTGTTAATATTTCCAGGGGTTCCCAGGGAGTGTGCTAATGTTTACAGGGGGTCCCCGGGAGTGTGTTAATATTTACAGGGTGTCTCCGGGAGTCTGTTAATATTTACAGGCTGTCTCCGGGAGTGTGTTAATATTTACAGGGGGACTCAGTGAGTTTGTTAATATTTACAGGGGTTGTCCGGGAGTGTGTTAATATTTACAGGGGGTCCCAGGGAGTGTGTTAATATTTACAGGGTGTCTGCAGGAGTGTCTTAATATTTACAGGGGGTCTCCGGGAGTGTGTTAATATTTACAGGGCGTCTCCGGGAGTGTGTTAATATTTACTGGGCGTCTCCGGCAGTGTGTTAATATTTACAGGGCGTCTCCGGGAGTGTGTTAATATTTACTGGGCGTCTCCGGGAGTGTGTTATTATTTACAGCTTGTCCCCGGGAGCGTGTTAATATTTGCAGGGGGTTCCCCGGAAGTGTGTTAATATTTACAGGGTGTCTCCGGGAGTGTGTTAATATTTACAGGTGGCCTCCGGGAGTGTGTTAATATTTGCAGGAGGTCTCCGGGAGTGCATTAATATTTACAGGTTGTCTCAGGGAGCGCTTTAATATTTACATGGACTCCCCGTGTATGTGTTAATATTTACAGGGGGTACCCGGGAGTGTGTTAATATTTACAGGCTGTCTCCGGGAGTGTGTTAATATTTACAGGGGGTCCCCGGGAGTGTGATAATATTTACAGGGGGTCCCAGGGAGTGTGTTAATATTAATAGGGTGTCTCCGGGAGTGTCTTAATATTTACAGGGGGTCTCCGGGTGTGCGTTAATATTTAAATGGACTCCCCAGGAGTGTGCAAATCTTTATAGGGCGTCCCCGGGAGTGTGTTAATATTTACAGGGGGTCTCCGGGAGTGAGTTAATATTTACAGGCTGTCGCCGGGAGTGTGTTAATATGTACAGTGGGTCCCCGGGAGTGTGTTAATATTTACAGGGGGTCTCCGGGAGTGTGTTAATATTTACAGGGGGTCTCCGGGAGTGTTAATATTTACAGGCTGTCTCCGGGAGTGTGTTAATGTTTACAGGGGGTCCCCGGGAGTGTGTTAATATTTACAGGGGGTCTCCGGGAGTGTGTTAATATTTACAGGGAGTCTCCGGGAGTATGTTAATATTTACAGGGGGTCCCCAGGAGTGTGTTAATATTTACAGGGGGTCTCCGGGAGTGTGTTAATATTTACATGGTGTCCCTGGGAGCGTGTTAACATTTACAGTGGGTCTCCGGGAGTGTGTTAATATTTACATGGTGTCCCTGGGAGCGTGTTAACATTTACAGTGGGTCTCCGGGAGTGTGTTAATATTTACATGGTGTCCCTGGGAGCGTGTTAACATTTACAGTGGGTCTCCGGGAGTGTGTTAATATTTACAGGGGGTCTCCGGGAGCGTGTTAATATTTACAGGGTGTCTCCGGGAGTGTGTTAATATTTACTGGGGATCTCCGGGAGTGTGTTAATATTTACGGGTGTCCCCGGGAGCGTGTTAATATTTACAGGGGGTCTCCGGGTGTGTGTTAATATTTACAGGGGGTCTCCGGGAGTGTGTTAATATTTACAGGTGGTCTCCGGGTGTGTGTTAATATTTACAGGAGGTCTCCGGGAGTGGGTTAATATTTACAGGGGGTCCCCGGGAGTGTGTTAATATTTACAGGGTGTCTCCGGGTGTGTGTTAATATTTACAGGGGGTCCCCGGGAGTGTGTTAATATTTACAGGGTGTCTCCGGGAGTGTGTTAATATTTATAGGGCGTCCCCGGCAGTGTGTTAATATTTACAGGTGGTCTCCGGGTGTGTGTTAATATTTACAGCGGGTCTCCGGGAGTGTGTTAATATTTACAGGGCGTCTCTGGGAGTGTGTTAATATTTACAGGGTGTCAGCGGGAGTGTGTTAATATTTACAGGGTGTCACCGGGAGAGTGTTAATATTTACAGGTGGTCTGCGGGTGTGTGTTAATATTTACAGGGGGTCCCCGGGAGTGTGTTAATATTTACAGGGTGTCTCGGGGAGTGTGTTAATATTTACAGGGGGTCTCCGGGAGTGTGTTAATATTTACAGGGCGTCTCCGGGAGTGTGTTAATATTTACAGGGGTTCTCCAGGAGTGTGTTAATATTTACAGGGGGTCTCCGGGAGTTTTTTAATATTTACAGGGTGTCCCCGGGAGTGTGTTAATATTTACATGGTATCCCCGGGAGCGTGGTAATATTTACAGTGGGTCTCCGTGAGTGTGTTAATATTTGCAGGGGCTCTCCGGGAGTGTGTTAATATTTACAGGGGGTCCCCGGGAGTGTGTTAATATTTACAGGGGGTCCCCGGGAGTGTGTTAATATTTACAAGTGGTCCCCGGGAGCGTGTTAATATTTACAGGGTGTCTCCGGGTGTGTGTTAATATTTACAGGGGGTCTCCGGGTGTGTGTTAATATTTACAGGGGGTCTCCGGGTGTGTGTTAATATTTACAGGGGGTCCCCGGGAGTGTGTTAACATTTACAGGGGCTCCCCGAGAGTGTGTTAATATTAATAGGGGGTCCCCGGGAGTGTGTTAATATTTACAGGGGGTCCCCGGGTGTGTGTTAATATTTACAGGGCGTCTCCGGGAGTGTGTTAATATTTACAGGGCGTCTCCGGGAGTGTGTTAATATTTACAGGGGGTCCCCGGGAGTGTGTTAATATTTACAGGGGGTCTCCGGGAGTGTGTTAATATTTACAGGGGGTCTCCGGGAGTGTGTTAATATTTACAGGGGGTCTCCGGGTGTGTGTTAATATTTACAGGGTGTCCCCGGGAGTGTGTTAATATTTACAGGGGCTCCCCGGGAGTGTGTTAATATTTACATGGGGTCTCCGGGAGTGTGTTAATATTTACAGGGACTCCCCGGGAGTGTGTTAATATTTACAGGGGGTCTCCGGGAGTGTGTTAATATTTACAGGGGGCTCCCCGGGAGTGTGTTAATATTTACAGGGGGACTCCGGGCGTTTGTTAATATTTACAGGGGGTCTCCGGGAGTGTGTTAATATTTACAGGGGGTTTACAGGGGGTCTCCGGGAGTGCGTTAATATTTACAGGGGTCCCCGGGAGTCTGTTAATATATACAGGGGGTCTCCGGGAGTGTGTTAGTATTTACAGGGGGTCCCCGGGAGTTTGTTAATATTTACAGGGGGTCCCCGGGAGTGTGTTAATATACACAGGGGGTCCCCGGGAGTGTGTTAATATATACAGGGGGTCCCCGGGTGTGTGTTAATATTTACAGGGTGTCTCCGGGTGTGTGTTAATATTTACAGGGTGTCCCAGGGAGTGTGTTAATATTTACTGGGGTTCTCTGGGGGTGTGTTAATATTTACAGGGGGTCCCCGGGAGTGTGTTAATATTTACAGGGGGCCTCCGGGAGTGTGTTAATATTTTCAGGGGGTCCCCGGGATGTGTGTTAATATTTACTGGGTGTCTCCGGGAGTGTGTTAATATTTATGGGCTGTCTCCGGGAGTGTGTTAATATTTACAGGGTGTCTCCGGGAGTGTGATAATATTTACAGGGGCTCCCCGGCAGTGTGTTAATATTTACAGGGTGTCCCCGGGAGTGTGTTAATATTTACAGGCTCTCTCCGGGAGTGTGTTAATATTTACAGGCTCTCTCCGGGAGTGTGTTAATATTTACAGGGTGTCCCCGGGAATGTGTTAATATTTACAAGGGGTCTCCAGGAGTGTGTTAATATTTACAGGGCGTCTCCGGGAGTGTGTTAATATTTACAGGGGCTCTCCAGGAGTGTGTTAATATTTACAGGGGGTCTCCGGGAGTGTTTTAATATTTACAGGGTGTCCCCGGGAGTGTGTTAATATTTACATGTGGTCCCCGGGAGAGTGTTAATATTTACATGGTGTCCCTGGGAGCGTGTTAACATTTACAGTGGGTCTCCGGGAGTGTGTTAATATTTACAGGGGGTCTCCGGGAGCGTGTTAATATTTACAGGGTGTCTCCGGGAGTGTGTTAATATTTACTGGGGATCTCCGGGAGTGTGTTAATATTTACGGGTGTCCCCGGGAGCGTGTTAATATTTACAGGGGGTCTCCGGGTGTGTGTTAATATTTACAGGGGGTCTCCGGGAGTGTGTTAATATTTACAGGTGGTCTCCGGGTGTGTGTTAATATTTACAGGAGGTCTCCGGGAGTGGGTTAATATTTACAGGGGGTCCCCGGGAGTGTGTTAATATTTACAGGGTGTCTCCGGGTGTGTGTTAATATTTACAGGGGGTCCCCGGGAGTGTGTTAATATTTACAGGGTGTCTCCGGGAGTGTGTTAATATTTATAGGGCGTCCCCGGCAGTGTGTTAATATTTACAGGTGGTCTCCGGGTGTGTGTTAATATTTACAGCGGGTCTCCGGGAGTGTGTTAATATTTACAGGGCGTCTCCGGGAGTGTGTTAATATTTACAGGGTGTCACCGGGAGTGTGTTAATATTTACAGGGTGTTACCGGGAGAGTGTTAATATTTACAGGTGGTCTGCGGGTGTGTGTTAATATTTACAGGGGGTCCCCGGGAGTGTGTTAATATTTACAGGGTGTCTCCGGGAGTGTGTTAATATTTACAGGGGGTCTCCGGGAGTGTGTTAATATTTACAGGGCGTCTCCGGGAGTGTGTTAATATTTACAGGGGCTCTCCAGGAGTGTGTTAATATTTACAGGGGGTCTCCGGGAGTTTTTTAATATTTACAGGGTGTCCCCGGGAGTGTGTTAATATTTACATGGTATCCCCGGGAGCGTGGTAATATTTACAGTGGGTCTCCGTGAGTGTGTTAATATTTGCAGGGGCTCCCCGGGAGTGTGTTAATATTTATAGGGGATCTCCGGGAGTGTGTTAATATTTACAGGGGGTCCCCGGGAGTGTGTTAATATTTACAGGGGGTGTCTGGGAGTGTGTTAATATTTACAGAGTGTTTCCGGGAGTGTGTTAATATTTACAGGGGGTCCCCGGGAGTGTGTTAATATTTACAGGGGGTGTCTGGGAGTGTCTTAATATTTACAGGCTGTCTCCGGGAGTGTGTTAATATTTACAGGGGGACTCAGTGAGTTTGTTAATATTTACAGGGGTTGTCCGGGAGTGTGTTAATATTTACAGGGGGTCCCAGGGAGTGTGTTAATATTTACAGGGTGTCTGCAGGAGTGTCTTAATATTTACAGGGGGTCTCCGGGAGTGTGTTAATATTTACAGGGCGTCTCCGGGAGTGTGTTAATATTTACTGGGCGTCTCCGGCAGTGTGTTAATATTTACAGGGCGTCTCCGGGAGTGTGTTAATATTTACTGGGCGTCTCCGGGAGTGTGTTATTATTTACAGCTTGTCCCCGGGAGCGTGTTAATATTTGCAGGGGGTTCCCCGGAAGTGTGTTAATATTTACAGGGTGTCTCCGGGAGTGTGTTAATATTTACAGGTGGCCTCCGGGAGTGTGTTAATATTTGCAGGAGGTCTCCGGGAGTGCATTAATATTTACAGGTTGTCTCAGGGAGCGCTTTAATATTTACATGGACTCCCCGTGTATGTGTTAATATTTACAGGGGGTACCCGGGAGTGTGTTAATATTTACAGGCTGTCTCCGGGAGTGTGTTAATATTTACAGGGGGTCCCCGGGAGTGTGATAATATTTACAGGGGGTCCCAGGGAGTGTGTTAATATTAATAGGGTGTCTCCGGGAGTGTCTTAATATTTACAGGGGGTCTCCGGGTGTGCGTTAATATTTAAATGGACTCCCCAGGAGTGTGCAAATCTTTATAGGGCGTCCCCGGGAGTGTGTTAATATTTACAGGGGGTCTCCGGGAGTGAGTTAATATTTACAGGCTGTCGCCGGGAGTGTGTTAATATGTACAGGGGGTCTCCGGGAGTGTGTTAATATTTACAGGGGGTCTCCGGGAGTGTGTTAATATTTACAGGGGGTCTCCGGGAGTGTTAATATTTACAGGCTGTCTCCGGGAGTGTGTTAATGTTTACAGGGGGTCCCCGGGAGTGTGTTAATATTTACAGGGGGTCTCCGGGAGTGTGTTAATATTTACAGGGGGTCTCCGGGAGTGTTAATATTTACAGGGGGTCTCCGGGAGTGTTAATATTTACAGGCTGTCTCCGGGAGTGTGTTAATGTTTACAGGGGGTCTCCGGGAGTGTGTTAATATTTACAGGGGGTCTCCGGGAGTGTTAATATTTACAGGCTGTCTCCGGGAGTGTGTTAATGTTTACAGGGGGTCCCCGGGAGTGTGTTAATATTTACAGGGGGTCTCCGGGAGTGTGTTAATATTTACAGGGAGTCTCCGGGAGTATGTTAATATTTACAGGGGGTCCCCAGGAGTGTGTTAATATTTACAGGGGGTCTCCGGGAGTGTGTTAATATTTACATGGTGTCCCTGGGAGCGTGTTAACATTTACAGTGGGTCTCCGGGAGTGTGTTAATATTTACAGGGGGTCCCCAGGAGTGTGTTAATATTTACAGGGGGTCTCCGGGAGTGTGTTAATATTTACAGGGGGTGTCCGGGAGTGTGTTAATATTTACAGGGGGTCCCCGGGAGTGTGTTAATATTTACAGGGGGTCTCCGGAAGTGCGTTAATATTTACAGGGTGTCTCCGGGAGCGTGTTAATATTTACAGGGGGTCCCCGGGAGTGTGTTAATATTTACAGGGTGTCTCCGGGAGTGTGTTAATATTCAGAGGGAGTCCCAGGGAGTGTGTTAATATTTACAGGAGGTCTCCGGGAGCGTGTTAATGTTTACAGGGCGTCTCCGGGAGTGTGTTAATATTTACTTGGGATCTCCGGGAGCGTGTTAATATTTACAGGGGTTCTCCTGGTGTGTGTTAATATTTACAGGAGCTCCCCGGGAGTGTGTTAATATTTACAGCGGCTCCCAGGGAGTGTGTTAATATTTACAGGGGGTCCCCGGGAGTGTGTTAATATTTACAGGGGGTCTCCGGGAGTGTGTTAATATTTACAGGGGGTCTCCGGGAGTGTGTTAATATTTACAGGGGGTCCCTGGGAGTGTGTTAATATTTACAGCGGCTCCCAGGGAGTGTGTTAATATTTACAGGGTGTCTCCGGGAGTGTGTTCATATTTACAGGGGGTCTCCGGGAGTGTGTTAATATTTACAGGGGGACCCCAGGAGTGTATTAATATTTACAGGGGGTTTCCCGGAGTGTGTTAATATTTACAGGGCGTCTCCGGGAGTGTGTTAATATTTACAAGGGGTCACCGGGAGTGTGTTAATATTTACAGGGTGTCCCCGGGAGTGTGTTAATATTTACAGGGAGTCTCTGGGAGTGTGTTAATATTTACAGGGTGTCTCCGGGAGTGTGTTAATATTTACAGGGTGTCCCCGGGAGTGTGTTAATATTTACAGGGAGTCTCTGGGAGTGTGTTAATATTTACAGGGGGTCTCCGGTAGTGTGTTAATATTTACAGGGTGTCCCCGGGAGTGTGTTAATATTTACAGGGAGTCTCTGGGAGTGTGTTAATATTTACAGGGGGTCCCCAGGAGTTTGTTAATATTTACAGTGGGTCTCCTGGAGTGTGTTAATATTTACAGGGGGTCTCTGGGAGTGTGTTAATATTTACAGGGTGTCCCCGGGAGTGTGTTAATATTTACAGGGTGTCCCCGGGAGTGTGTTAATATTTACAGGGAGTCTCTGGGAGTGTGTTAATATTTACAGGGGGTCCCCAGGAGTTTGTTAATATTTACAGTGGGTCTCCTGGAGTGTGTTAATATTTACAGGGGGTCTCTGGGAGTGTGTTAATATTTACAGGGGGTGTCCGGGAATGTGTTAATATTTACAGGGGTCTCAGGGAGTGTGTTAATATTTACAGGGTGTCTGCAGGAGTGTGTTGATATTTACAGGGCGTCCCCGGGAATTTGTTAATGTTTACTGCGGGTCTCCGGGAGCGTGTTAATATTTACAGGCCGTCTCCTGGAGTGTATTAATATTTACAGGGGGTCTCCGGGAGTGTGTTAATATTTACAGGGTGTCTCCGGGAGTGTGTTAATATTTACAGGTGGTCTCCGGGAGTGTGTTAATATTCACAGGGGCTCCCCGGGAGTGTGTTAGTGGTCTCCGGGTGTGTGTTAACATTTACATTGTGTCTCCGGGAGTGTGTTAATATTGACAGGTCGTCTCCGGGAGTGTGTTAATATTTACAGGGGTCTCCGGGAGTGTGTTAATATTTACAGCTGGTGTCCGGGAGTGTGTTAATATTTACAGGGCGTCTCCGGGAGTGTGTTAATATTTACAGGGGGTCTCCGGGAGTGTGTTAATATATACAGCAGGTTCCTGGGAGTGTGTTAGTATTTACAGGCTCTCTCCGGGAGTGTGTTAATATTTACAGCGGGTCTCCGGGAGTGTGTTCATATTTACAGGGCGTCTACGGGTGTGTGTTAATATTTACAGGGTCTCCGGGAGTGTGTTAATATTTACAGGGGGTCCCCTGGAGTGTGTTAATATTTGCAGGAGGTCTCCGGGAGTGCATTAATATTTACAGGTTGTCTCAGGGAGCGCTTTAATATTTACATGGACTCCCCGTGTATGTGTTAATATTTACAGGGGGTACCCGGGAGTGTGTTAATATTTACAGGCTGTCTCCGGGAGTGTGTTAATATTTACAGGGGGTCCCCGGGAGTGTGATAATATTTACAGGGGGTCCCAGGGAGTGTGTTAATATTAATAGGGTGTCTCCGGGAGTGTCTTAATATTTACAGGGGGTCTCCGGGTGTGCGTTAATATTTAAATGGACTCCCCAGGAGTGTGCAAATCTTTATAGGGCGTCCCCGGGAGTGTGTTAATATTTACAGGGGGTCTCCGGGAGTGAGTTAATATTTACAGGCTGTCGCCGGGAGTGTGTTAATATGTACAGTGGGTCCCCGGGAGTGTGTTAATATTTACAGGGGGTCTCCGGGAGTGTGTTAATATTTACAGGGGGTCTCCGGGAGTGTTAATATTTACAGGCTGTCTCCGGGAGTGTGTTAATGTTTACAGGGGGTCCCTGGGAGTGTGTTAATATTTACAGGGACTCTCCGTGAGCGTGTTAATATTTACAGGGGGTCTCCGGGAGTGTGTTAATATTTACAGGGAGTCTCCGGGAGTATGTTAATATTTACAGGGGGTCCCCAGGAGTGTGTTAATATTTACAGGGGGTCTCCGGGAGTGTGTTAATATTTACAGGGCGTCTCCGGGAGTGTGTTAATATTTACTGGGCGTCTCCGGCAGTGTGTTAATATTTACAGGGCGTCTCCGGGAGTGTGTTAATATTTACTGGGCGTCTCCGGGAGTGTGTTATTATTTACAGCTTGTCCCCGGGAGCGTGTTAATATTTGCAGGGGGTTCCCCGGAAGTGTGTTAATATTTACAGGGTGTCTCCGGGAGTGTGTTAATATTTACAGGTGGCCTCCGGGAGTGTGTTAATATTTGCAGGAGGTCTCCGGGAGTGCATTAATATTTACAGGTTGTCTCAGGGAGCGCTTTAATATTTACATGGACTCCCCGTGTATGTGTTAATATTTACAGGGGGTACCCGGGAGTGTGTTAATATTTACAGGCTGTCTCCGGGAGTGTGTTAATATTTACAGGGGGTCCCCGGGAGTGTGATAATATTTACAGGGGGTCCCAGGGAGTGTGTTAATATTAATAGGGTGTCTCCGGGAGTGTCTTAATATTTACAGGGGGTCTCCGGGTGTGCGTTAATATTTAAATGGACTCCCCAGGAGTGTGCAAATCTTTATAGGGCGTCCCCGGGAGTGTGTTAATATTTACAGGGGGTCTCCGGGAGTGAGTTAATATTTACAGGCTGTCGCCGGGAGTGTGTTAATATGTACAGGGGGTCTCCGGGAGTGTGTTAATATTTACAGGGGGTCTCCGGGAGTGTGTTAATATTTACAGGGGGTCTCCGGGAGTGTTAATATTTACAGGCTGTCTCCGGGAGTGTGTTAATGTTTACAGGGGGTCCCCGGGAGTGTGTTAATATTTACAGGGGGTCTCCGGGAGTGTGTTAATATTTACAGGGGGTCTCCGGGAGTGTTAATATTTACAGGGGGTCTCCGGGAGTGTTAATATTTACAGGCTGTCTCCGGGAGTGTGTTAATGTTTACAGGGGGTCTCCGGGAGTGTGTTAATATTTACAGGGGGTCTCCGGGAGTGTTAATATTTACAGGCTGTCTCCGGGAGTGTGTTAATGTTTACAGGGGGTCCCCGGGAGTGTGTTAATATTTACAGGGGGTCTCCGGGAGTGTGTTAATATTTACAGGGAGTCTCCGGGAGTATGTTAATATTTACAGGGGGTCCCCAGGAGTGTGTTAATATTTACAGGGGGTCTCCGGGAGTGTGTTAATATTTACATGGTGTCCCTGGGAGCGTGTTAACATTTACAGTGGGTCTCCGGGAGTGTGTTAATATTTACAGGGGGTCCCCAGGAGTGTGTTAATATTTACAGGGGGTCTCCGGGAGTGTGTTAATATTTACAGGGGGTGTCCGGGAGTGTGTTAATATTTACAGGGGGTCCCCGGGAGTGTGTTAATATTTACAGGGGGTCTCCGGAAGTGCGTTAATATTTACAGGGGGTCTCCGGGAGCGTGTTAATATTTACAGGGGGTCCCCGGGAGTGTGTTAATATTTACAGGGTGTCTCCGGGAGTGTGTTAATATTCAGAGGGAGTCCCAGGGAGTGTGTTAATATTTACAGGAGGTCTCCGGGAGCGTGTTAATGTTTACAGGGCGTCTCCGGGAGTGTGTTAATATTTACTTGGGATCTCCGGGAGCGTGTTAATATTTACAGGGGTTCTCCTGGTGTGTGTTAATATTTACAGGAGCTCCCCGGGAGTGTGTTAATATTTACAGCGGCTCCCAGGGAGTGTGTTAATATTTACAGGGGGTCCCCGGGAGTGTGTTAATATTTACAGGGGGTCTCCGGGAGTGTGTTAATATTTACAGGGGGTCTCCGGGAGTGTGTTAATATTTACAGGGGGTCCCTGGGAGTGTGTTAATATTTACAGCGGCTCCCAGGGAGTGTGTTAATATTTACAGGGTGTCTCCGGGAGTGTGTTCATATTTACAGGGGGTCTCCGGGAGTGTGTTAATATTTACAGGGGGACCCCAGGAGTGTATTAATATTTACAGGGGGTTTCCCGGAGTGTGTTAATATTTACAGGGCGTCTCCGGGAGTGTGTTAATATTTACAAGGGGTCACCGGGAGTGTGTTAATATTTACAGGGTGTCCCCGGGAGTGTGTTAATATTTACAGGGAGTCTCTGGGAGTGTGTTAATATTTACAGGGTGTCTCCGGGAGTGTGTTAATATTTACAGGGTGTCCCCGGGAGTGTGTTAATATTTACAGGGAGTCTCTGGGAGTGTGTTAATATTTACAGGGGGTCTCCGGTAGTGTGTTAATATTTACAGGGTGTCCCCGGGAGTGTGTTAATATTTACAGGGAGTCTCTGGGAGTGTGTTAATATTTACAGGGGGTCCCCAGGAGTTTGTTAATATTTACAGTGGGTCTCCTGGAGTGTGTTAATATTTACAGGGGGTCTCTGGGAGTGTGTTAATATTTACAGGGTGTCCCCGGGAGTGTGTTAATATTTACAGGGTGTCCCCGGGAGTGTGTTAATATTTACAGGGAGTCTCTGGGAGTGTGTTAATATTTACAGGGGGTCCCCAGGAGTTTGTTAATATTTACAGTGGGTCTCCTGGAGTGTGTTAATATTTACAGGGGGTCTCTGGGAGTGTGTTAATATTTACAGGGGGTGTCCGGGAATGTGTTAATATTTACAGGGGTCTCAGGGAGTGTGTTAATATTTACAGGGTGTCTGCAGGAGTGTGTTGATATTTACAGGGCGTCCCCGGGAATTTGTTAATGTTTACTGCGGGTCTCCGGGAGCGTGTTAATATTTACAGGCCGTCTCCTGGAGTGTATTAATATTTACAGGGGGTCTCCGGGAGTGTGTTAATATTTACAGGGTGTCTCCGGGAGTGTGTTAATATTTACAGGTGGTCTCCGGGAGTGTGTTAATATTCACAGGGGCTCCCCGGGAGTGTGTTAGTGGTCTCCGGGTGTGTGTTAACATTTACATTGTGTCTCCGGGAGTGTGTTAATATTGACAGGTCGTCTCCGGGAGTGTGTTAATATTTACAGGGGTCTCCGGGAGTGTGTTAATATTTACAGCTGGTGTCCGGGAGTGTGTTAATATTTACAGGGCGTCTCCGGGAGTGTGTTAATATTTACAGGGGGTCTCCGGGAGTGTGTTAATATATACAGCAGGTTCCTGGGAGTGTGTTAGTATTTACAGGCTCTCTCCGGGAGTGTGTTAATATTTACAGCGGGTCTCCGGGAGTGTGTTCATATTTACAGGGCGTCTACGGGTGTGTGTTAATATTTACAGGGTCTCCGGGAGTGTGTTAATATTTACAGGGGGTCCCCTGGAGTGTGTTAATATTTGCAGGAGGTCTCCGGGAGTGCATTAATATTTACAGGTTGTCTCAGGGAGCGCTTTAATATTTACATGGACTCCCCGTGTATGTGTTAATATTTACAGGGGGTACCCGGGAGTGTGTTAATATTTACAGGCTGTCTCCGGGAGTGTGTTAATATTTACAGGGGGTCCCCGGGAGTGTGATAATATTTACAGGGGGTCCCAGGGAGTGTGTTAATATTAATAGGGTGTCTCCGGGAGTGTCTTAATATTTACAGGGGGTCTCCGGGTGTGCGTTAATATTTAAATGGACTCCCCAGGAGTGTGCAAATCTTTATAGGGCGTCCCCGGGAGTGTGTTAATATTTACAGGGGGTCTCCGGGAGTGAGTTAATATTTACAGGCTGTCGCCGGGAGTGTGTTAATATGTACAGTGGGTCCCCGGGAGTGTGTTAATATTTACAGGGGGTCTCCGGGAGTGTGTTAATATTTACAGGGGGTCTCCGGGAGTGTTAATATTTACAGGCTGTCTCCGGGAGTGTGTTAATGTTTACAGGGGGTCCCTGGGAGTGTGTTAATATTTACAGGGACTCTCCGTGAGCGTGTTAATATTTACAGGGGGTCTCCGGGAGTGTGTTAATATTTACAGGGAGTCTCCGGGAGTATGTTAATATTTACAGGGGGTCCCCAGGAGTGTGTTAATATTTACAGGGGGTCTCCGGGAGTGTGTTAATATTTACAGGGGGTGTCCGGGAGTGTGTTAATATTTACAGGGGGTCCCCGGGAGTGTGTTAATATTTACAGGGGGTCTCCGGAAGTGCGTTAATATTTACAGGGTGTCTCCGGGAGTGTGTTAATATTTACAGGGGGTCCCCGGGAGTGTGTTAATATTTACAGAGTGTCTCCGGGAGCGTGTTGATATTCAGAGGGAGTCCCAGGGAGTGTGTTAATATTTACAGGCTGTCTGCAAGACTGAGTTAATATTTACAGTGGATCCCCGTGAATTTGTTAATGTTTAATGGGGGTCTCCGAGAGTGTGTTAATATTTACAGGGGGTCCCCGGGAGTGTGTTAATATTTACAGGGGGTCCCCGGGAGTGTGTTAATATTTACAGGGATCTCCGGGAGTGTGTTAATATTTACAGGAGGTCTCCGGGAGCGTGTTAATGTTTACAGGGCGTCTCCGGGAGTGTGTTAATATTTACTTGGGATCTCCGGGAGCGTGTTAATATTTACAGGGGGTCTCCGGGCGTGTGTTAATATTTGCAGTGGGTCTTCGGGTGAGTGTTAATATTTACAGGAGCTCCCCGGGAGTGTGTTAATATTTACAGGGGGTCTCCGGGAGTGTGTTAATATTTACAGGGGGTCTCCGGGAGTGTGTTAATATTTACAGCGGCTCCCAGGGAGTGTGTTAATATTTACAGGTAATCTCCGGGAGTGTGTTCATATTTACAGGGGGTCTCCGGGAGTGTGTTAATATTTACAGGGGGTCTCCGGGCGTGTGTTAATATTTGCAGTGGGTCTCCGGGTGAGTGTTAATATTTACAGGAGCTCCCCGGGAGTGTGTTAATATTTACAGGGGGTCTCCGGGAGTGTGTTAATATTTACAGGGGGTCCCCGGGAGTGTGTTAATATTTACAGCGGCTCCCAGGGAGTGTGTTAATATTTACAGGTAATCTCCGGGAGTGTGTTCATATTTACAGGGGGTCTCCGGGAGTGTGTTAATATTTACAGGGGGACCCCAGGAGTGTATTAATATTTACAGGGGGTTTCCCGGAGTGTGTTAATATTTACAGGGGGTTCTCCGGGAGTGTGTTAATATTTACAGGGATCCCCGGGAGTGTGTAAATATTTACTGGTGGACCACGGGAGTGTGTTAATATTTACAGGGGGTCTCCGGGAGTGTGTCAATATTTACTGGGGTACCCGGGAGTGTGTTAATATTTACAGGGAGTTTCCGGGAGTGTGTTAACATTTACAGAGTCTCCCCGGGAGTGTGTTAATATTTACAGGGGGTCTCCGGGAGTGTGTTAATATTTACAGGGGGTCCCACGGAGTGTGTTAATATTTATATGGTGTCTGCAGGAGTGTCTTAATATTTACAGGGGATTTCCGGTAGCGTGTTAATATTTGCAGGGGGTCTCCGGGAGTGCGTTAATATTTATGGGCTGTCTGCGGGAGTGCGTTAATATTTACATGGAGTCCCCGTGTATGTGTTAATATATGCAGGGGGTCCCCGGGAGTGTGTTAATATTTACAGGCTGTGTCCGGGAGTGTGTTAATATTTACAGTGTGTCTCCAGGAGCGTGTTAATATTTACAGGGGGACTCCGGGAGTGTGTTAATATTTACAGGGGGTCTCCGGGAGTGTGTTAATATTTACAGGGGGTCTCCGGGAGTGTGTTAATATTTACAGGTGGTCCCCGGGAGTGTGTTAATATTTACAGGGACTCCCCGGGACTGTGTTAATATTTACAGGGGGTCCCCAGGAGTGTGTTAATATTTACAGGGACTCCCCGGGAGCGTGTTAATATTTACAGGCTGTCTCCGGAAGTGTGTTAATATTTACAGGGGGACTCCGGGAGTACGTTACTATTTACAGGCTGTCTCCGGGAGTGTGTTAATATTTACAGGGGGTCCCCGGGAGTGTGTTAATATTTACAGGCTGTCTGAGGAAGTGTGTTAACATTTACAGGGGGACTCCGGGAGTGTGTTAATATTTACAGGGGGTTCCGGGGAATGTGTTAATATTTACAGGGGGTTCCGGGGAATGTGTTAATATTTACAGGGGGTCCCCGGGAGTGTGTTAATATTTACAGGGGGTCTCCGGGAGTGTGTAAATATTTACAGCCGGTTCTCCGGGAGTGTGTTAATATTTACAGGGGGTCCCCAGGAGTGTGTAAATATTTACAGCCGGTTCTCCGGAAGTGTGTTAATATTTACAGGGGATTCTCCGGGAGTGTGTTAATATTTACAGGGGATTCTCCGGGAGTGTGTTAATATTTACAGGGAATCTCCGGCAGTGTGTTAATATTTACAGGGGGTCTCCGGGAGTGTGTTAATATTTACAGGGAATCTCCGGGAGTGTGTTAATATTTACTGGAAGCCTCCGGGAGTGTGTTAATATTTACAGGGCATCCCCGGGAGTGTGTTAATATTTACAGGGCGTCTCCGGGAGTGTGTTAATATTTACAGGGGCTCTCCAGGAGTGTGTTAATATTTACAGGGTGTCTCCGGGAGTGTGTTAATATTTACATGGTATCCCCGGGAGCGTGTTAATATTTACAGGGGGTCTCCGGGAGTGTGTTAATATATACAGCAGGTTCCTGGGAGTGTGTTAGTATTTACAGGCTCTCTCCGGGAGTGTGTTAATATTTACAGGGGGTCTCCGGGAGTGTGTTCATATTTACAGGGCGTCTACGGGTGTGTGTTAATATTTACAGGGTCTCCGGGAGTGTGTTAATATTTACATGGGGTCCCCTGGAGTGTGTTAATATTTACAGTGAGTCTCCGGGAGTGTGTTAATATTTACAGGGGGTGTCCGGGAGTGTGTTAATATTTACAGGGGGTGTCCGGGAGTGTGTTAATATTTACAGGGGTCTCAGGGAGTGTGTTAATATTTACAGGGGGTCCCCGGGAATTTGTTAATGTTTACTGTGGGTGTCCGGGAGCGTGTTAATATTTACAGGGGTCTACGGGAGTGTGTTAATATTTACAGGGCGTCTCCGGGAGTGTGTTAATATTTTCGGGGGTCCCCGGGAGCGTGTTAATATTTACAGGGGGTCTCCGGGTTTGTGTTAATATTTACGGGGGTCCCCGGGAGTGTGTTAATATTTACAGTGCGTCTCCGGGAGTGTGTTAATATTTACAGGGGCTCCCCGGGACTGTGTTAATGTTTACAGGGGGTACCCGGGAGTGTGTTAATATTTACAGTGGGTCTCCGAACGAGTGTTAATATTTACAGGAGTTCCCCGGGAGTGTGTTAATATTTACATGGAGTCTCCTGGAGTCTGTTAATATTTACAGGGGGTCTCCGGGAGTGTGTTAATATTTACAGGCTGTCTCCGGAAGCGTGTAAATATTTACAGGTGGACTCAGGGAGTGTGTTAATATTTACAGGGGGTCTCCGGGAGTGTGTTAATATTTACACGTGTTCTCCGGTAGTGTGTTAATATTTACAAGGGCTCCCCGGGAGTGTGTTAGTGGTCTCCGGGTGTGTGTTAATATTTACAGGGCGCCTCCGCGACTGTGTTAATATTCACAGGGGGTCACCAGGAGTGTGTTAATATTTACAGGGGGTCCCCGGGAGTGTGTTAATATTTACAGGGGGTTCTCCGGGAGTGTGTTAATATTTACAGGGATCCCCGGGAGTGTGTTAATATTTACAGGTGGTCCCCGGGAGCGTGTTAATATTTACAGGGACTCCCCGGGACTGTGTTAATATTTACAGGGGGTCTCCAGGAGTGTGTTAATATTTACAGGGACTCCCCGAGAGTGTGTTAATATTTACAGGCTGTCTCCGGAAGTGTGTTAATATTTACAGGGTGACTCCGGGAGTACGTTAATATTTACAGGCTGTCTCCGGGAGTGTGTTAATATTTACAGGGGGTCCCCAGGAGTGTGTTAATATTTACAGGCTGTCTCCGGGAGTGTGTTAATATTTACAGGGGATTCCCCGGAAGTGTGTTAATATTTACAGGCTGTCTCCGGGAGTGTGTTAATATTTACAGGCTGTCTCAGGAAGTGTGTTAACATTTACAGGGGGACTCCGGGAGTTTGTTAATATTTACAGGGGGTCTCCGGGAGTGTGTTAATATTTACACGTGGTCTTTGGGAGTGTGTTAATATTTACAAGGGCTCCCCGGGAGTGTGTTATTGGTCTCCGGGTGTGTGTTAATATTTACAGGCCGTCTCCGCGACTGTGTTAATATTCACAGGGGGTCACCGGGAGTGTGTTAATATTTACAGGGGGTCCCCGGGAGTGTGTTAATATTTACAGGGGGTTCTCCGGGAGTGTGTTAATATTTACAGGGATCCCCGGGAGTGTGTAAATATTTACTGGTGGACCACGGGAGTGTGTTAATATTTACAGGGGGTCTCCGGGAGTGTGTCAATATTTACTGGGGTACCCGGGAGTGTGTTAATATTTACAGGGAGTCTCCGGGAGTGTGTTAACATTTACAGAGTCTCCCCGGGAGTGTGTTAATATTTACAGGGGGTCTCCGGGAGTGTGTTAATATTTACAGGGGGTCCCACGGAGTGAGTTAATATTTATATGGTGTCTGCAGGAGTGTCTTAATATATACAGGGGATTTCCGGTAGCGTGTTAATATTTGCAGGGGGTCTCCGGGAGTGCGTTAATATTTATGGGCTGTCTGCGGGAGTGCGTTAATATTTACATGGAGTCCCCGTGTATGTGTTAATATATGCAGGGGGTCCCCGGGAGTGTGTTAATATTTACAGGCTGTGTCCGGGAGTGTGTTAATATTTACAGTGTGTCTCCAGGAGCGTGTTAATATTTACAGGGGGACTCCGGGAGTGTGTTAATATTTACAGGGGGTCTCCGGGAGTGTGTTAATATTTACAGGGGGTCTCCGGGAGTGTGTTAATATTTACAGGTGGTCCCCGGGAGCGTGTTAATATTTACAGGGACTCCCCGGGACTGTGTTAATATTTACAGGGGGTCCCCAGGAGTGTGTTAATATTTACAGGGACTCCCCGGGAGCGTGTTAATATTTACAGGCTGTCTCCGGAAGTGTGTTAATATTTACAGGGGGACTCCGGGAGTGTGTTAATATTTACAGGGGGTCCCCGGGAGTGTGTTAATATTTACAGGCTGTCTGAGGAAGTGTGTTAACATTTACAGGGGGACTCCGGGAGTGTGTTAATATTTACAGGGGGTTCCGGGGAATGTGTTAATATTTACAGGGGGTTCCGGGAGTGTGTTAATATTTACAGGGGGTCTCCGGGAGTGTGTTAATATTTACAGGGGCTCTCCAGGAGTGTGTTGATATTTACAGGGTGTCTCCGGGAGTGTGTTAATATTTACTGGAAGCCTCCGGGAGTGTGTTAATATTTACAGGGCGTCCCCGGGAGTGTGTAAATATTTACAGGGCGTCTCCGGGAGTGTGTTAATATTTACAGGGGGTCTCCGGGAGTGTGTTAATATTTACAGGGGCTCTCCAGGAGTGTGTTAATATTTACAGGGTGTCTCTGGGAGTGTGTTAATATTTACATGGTATCCCCGGGAGCGTGTTAATATTTACAGTGGGTCTCCGGGAGTCTGTTAATATTTACAGTGGGTCTCCGTGAGTGTGTTAATATTTACAGGGGGTCCCCGGGAGTGTGTTAATATTTACAGGGGGTCCCCGGGAGTGTGTTAATATTTACAGAGGGTTTCCGGGAGTGTGTTAATATTTACAGGGGCTCTCCGGGAGTGTATTAATATTTACAGGGGTTCCCAGGGAGTGTGTTAATATTTACAGGGGGTCTCCGGGAGTCTGTTAATATTGACAGGGGGTCTCCTGGAGTTTGTTAATATTTACAGGGGGTCCCCGGGTTAGTGTTAATATTTAAAGGGGGTCTCCGGGAGTGAGTTAATATTTACAGGGGGTCTCCGCGAGTGTGTTAATATTTACAAGGGGTCTCCGGGAGTGTATTAATATTTACAGGGGATCCCCGGGAGTGTGTTAATATTCACAGGGACTCCCCGGGAGTGTGTTAATATTTACAGGGGGTCCCCGGGAGTGTGTTAATATTTACAGGGGGTCTCCGGGAGTGTGTTAATATTTACAGGGGGTCTCATGAAGTGTGTTAATATTTACAGGGGCTCCCCGGGAGTGTGTTAATATTTACAGGGGGTCCCCGGGAGTGTGTTAATATTTACAGGGGGTCTCCGGGAGTGTGTTAATATTTACAGGGGGTCTCCGGGAGTGTCTTAATATTTACAGGGGGTCTCCGGGAGTGTGTTAATATTTACAGGGGGTCTCCGGGAGTATGTTAATATTTACAGGGGGTCTCCGGGAGTGTGTTAATATTTACAGGGGGTCTCCGGGAGTGTCTTAATATTTACAGGGACTCCCCGGGAGTGTGTTAATATTTACAGTGAGTCTCATGAAGTGTGTTAATATTTACACGTGTTCTCCGGGAGTGTGTTAATATTTACAGGGGGTCTCCGGTAGTGTGTTAATATTTGCAGGAGGTCTCTGGGAGTGGGTTAATATTTACTGGTTGTCTCCGGGAGCGCGTTAATATTTACATGGACTCCCCGTGTATGTGTTAATATTTACAGGGGGTACCCGGGAGTATGTTAATATTTACAGGCTGTCTCCGGGAGTGTGTTAATATTTACAGGTGGTATCCGGGTGTGTGTTAATATTTACAGGTGGTCCCCGGGAGTGTGTTAATATTTACAGGTAGTCTCCGGGTGTGTGTTAATATTTACAGGGGGTCTCCGGGAGTGTGTTAAGATTTACAGGGTGTCACCGGGAGTGTGTTAATATTTACAGGGTGTCCCCGGGAGTGTGTTAATATTTACTGGCAGCCTCCGGGAGTGTGTTAATATTTTCAGGGGGTCCCCGGGATGTGTGTTAATATTTACAGGGTGTTTCCGGGAGTGTGTTAATATTTACATGGAGTCCCCGTGTATGTGTTAATATTTACATGGAGTCCCCGTGTATGTGTTAATATATACAGGGGGTCTCCGGGAGTGTGTTAATATTTACAGGGGGTCCCCGGGATTGTGTTAATATTTACAGGGGGTCTCCGGGAGTGTGTTAATATTTACAGGAGGTCCCCGGGAATTTGTTAATGTTTACTGGGGGTCTCCGGGAGCGTGTTAATATTTACAGGGGTCTACGGGAGTGTGTTAATATTTACAGGGAGTCTCCGGGAGTGTGTTAATATTTACGGGGGTCCCCGGGAGCGTGTTAATATTTACAGGGGGTCTCCGGGTTTGTGTTAATATTTACGGGGGTCCCCGGGAGTGTGTTAATATTTACAGTGCGTCTCCGGGAGTGTGTTAATATTTACAGGGGGTATCCGGGAGTGTGTTAATATTTACAGGCTCTCTCCGGGAGTGCGTTAATATTTACAGGGGGTCCCCGGGAGTGTGTTAATATTTACAGGGGGTCTCCGGGAGTGTGTTAATATTTACAGGGCGTCTCCGGGAGTGTGTTAATATTTACAGTGAGTCTCCGGGAGTCTGTTAATATTTACAGTTGATCTCCGGGAGTGTGTTAATATTTACAGTGGGTCTCCGTGAGTGTGTTAATATTTGCAGGGGCTCCCCGGGAGTGTGTTAATATTTACAGGGGATCTTCCGGGAGTGTGTTAATATTTACAGGGGGTCCCCGGGAGTGTGTTAATATTTACAGGGCGTCCCCGGGAGTGTGTTAATATTTACAGGGGGTCTCCGGGAGTGTGTTAATATTTACAGGCTGTCTCAGGAAGTGTGTTAACATTTACAGGGGGACTCCGGGAGTTTGTTAATATTTACAGGGGGTCTCCGGTAGTGTGTTAATATTTACAGGGTGTCACCGGGAGTGTGTTAATGTTTACACGTGGTCTCCGGGAGAGTGTTAATATTTACAAGGGCTCCCCGGGAGTGTGTTAGTGGTCTCCGGGTGTGTGTTAATATTTACAGGGGGTTTCCGGGAGTGTGTTAATATTTACAGGGTGTCCCCGCGAGTGTGTTAATATTTACAGGGAGTCTCTGGGAGTGTGTTAATATTTACAGGGGGTCCCCAGGAGTTTGTTAATATTTACAGTGGGTCTCCTGGAGTGTGTTAATATTTACAGGGGGTCTCCGGGAGTGTGTTAATATTTACAGGGGTCTCAGGGAGTGTGTTAATATTTACAGGGTGTCTGCAGGAGTGTGTTGATATTTACAGGGGGTCCCCGGGAATTTGTTAATGTTTACTGGGGGTCTCCGGGAGCGTGTTAATATTTACAGGGGTCTACGGGAGTGTGTTAATATTTACAGGGGGTCTCCGGGAGCGTGTTAATATTTACAGGGGGTCTCCGGGAGTGTGTTAATATTTACAGGGCGTCTCCGGGAGTGTGTTAACATTTACAGTGGGACTCCGGGCGAGTGTTAATATTTACAGGAGGTACCCGGGAGTGTGTTAATATTTACAGGTGGTCTCCGGGAGTGTGTTAATATTTACAGGGGGTCTCCTGCAGTGTGTTAATATTTACAGGAGGTACCCGGGAGTGTGTTAATATTTACAGGGGGTCTCCGGGAGTGTGTTAATATTTACAGGGGGTCTCCTGCAGTGTGTTAATATTTACAGCGGCTCCCCGGGAGTGTGTTAATATTTACAGGTAATCTCCGGGAGTGTGTTAAGATTTACAGGGACTCTCTGGGAGTGTGTTAATATTTACAGGGTGTCTCCGGGAGTGTGTTAATATTTACAGGGGGTCCCCGGGAGTGTGTTAATATGTACAGTGGGTCTCCGGGAGTGTGTTAATATTTACAGGCGGTCTCCGGGAGTGTGTTAATATTTACAGGGTGTCTCCGGGAGTGTGTTAATATTTACAGGTGGTCTCCGGGAGTGTATTAATATTTTCAGGTGGTCTCCGGTTGTGTGTTAATATTCACAGGGGCTCCCCGGGAGTGTGTTATTGGTCTCCGGGCGTGTGTTAATATTTACATCGTGTCTCCGGGAGTGTGTTAATATTGACAGGTCGTCTCCGGTAGTGTGTTAATATTTACAGGGGTCTCCGGGAGTGTGTTAATATTTACAGAGGGTGTCCGGGAGTGTGTTAATATTTACAGGGCGTCTCCGGGAGTGTGTTAATATTTACAGGGCGTCTCCGGGAGTGTGTTAATATTTACAGGGCGTCTACGGGTGTGTGTTAAAATTTACAGTATCTCCGGGAGTGTGTTAATATTTACAGGGGGTCTCCGGGAGTGTGTTAATATTTACAGGGCGTCTACGGGTGTGTGTTAATATTTACAGGGTCTCCGGGAGTGTGTTAATATTTACAGGGGGTCCCCGGGAGTGTGTTAATATTTACAGGGAGTCTCCGGGAGTGTGTTCATATTTACAGGTGGTTTCCGGGAGTGTGTTAATATTTTCAGGGGGTCCCCGGGAGTGTGTTAATATTTACAGGGGTCTCAGGGAGTGTGTTAATATTTACAGGGGGTCCCCGGGAATTTGTTAATGTTTACTGGCGTTCTCCGGGAGCGTGTTAATATTTACAGGGGTCTACGGGAGTGTGTTAATATTTACAGGGCGTCTCCGGGAGTGTGTTAATATTTACGGGGGTCCCCGGGAGCGTGTTAATATTTACAGGGGGTCTCCAGGTGTGTGTTAATATTTACGGGGGTCCCCGGGAGTGTGTTAATATTTACAGTGCGTCTCCGGGAGTGTGTTAATATTTACAGGGGCTCCCCGGGACTGTGTTAATGTTTACAGGGGGTACCCGGGAGTGTGTTAATATTTACAGTGGGTCTCCGTGCGAGTGTTAATATTTACAGGAGGTCCCCGGGAGTGTGTTAATATTTACATGGAGTCTCTTGGAGTCTGTTAATATTTACAGGGGGTCTCCGGGAGTGTGTTAATATTTACAGGCTGTCTCAGGAAGTGTGTAAATATTTACAGGGGGACTCAGGGAGTGTGTTAATATTTACAGGGGGTCCCCGGGAGTGTGTTAATATTTTCAGGAGGTCTCCGGGAGTGCGTTGATATTTACAGGTTGTCTCAGGAAGTGTGTAAATATTTACAGGGGGACTCAGGGAGTGTGTTAATATTTACAGGGGGTCCCCAGGAGTGTGTTAATATTTTCAGGAGGTCTCCGGGAGTGCGTTGATATTTACAGGTTGTCTCCGGGAGTGCGTTAATATTTACATGGACTCCCCGTGTATGTGTTAATATTTACTGGGGGTACCCGGGAGTGTGTTAATATTTACAGGCTGTCTCCGGGAGTCTGTTAATATTTACAGGCTGTCTCCGGGAGTGTATTAATATTTACAGGCTGTCTCAGGAAGTGTGTTAACATTTACAGGGGGACTCCGGGAGTTTGTTAATATTTACAGGGGGTCTCCGGGAGTGTGTTAATATTTACAGGGTGTCACCGGGAGTGTGTTAATATTTACACGTGGTCTCCGGGAGTGTGTTAATATTTACAAGGGCTCCCCGGGAGTGTGTTAGTGGTCTCCGGGTGTGTGTTAATATTTACCGGGCGCCTCCGCGACTGTGTTAATGTTCACAGGGGGTCACCGGGAGTGTGTTAATATTTACAGGGGGTCCCCGGTAGTGTGTTAATATTTACAGGGGGTTCTCCGGGAGTGTGTTAATATTTACAGGCTGTGTCCGGGAGTGTTTTAATATTTACAGGGGTCTACGGGAGTGTGTTAATATTTACAGGGCGTCTACGGTGAGTGTTAATATTTACAGGGTCTCCGGGAGTGTGTTAATATTTACAGGGGGTCCCCGGGAGTGTGTTAATATTTACAGGGAGTCTCCGGGAGTGTGTTAATATTTACAGGGGGTGTCCGGGAGTGTGTTAATATTTACAGGGGGTGTCCGGGAGTGTGTTAATATTTACAGGGGTCTCAGGGAGTGTGTTAATATTTACAGGGGGTCCCCGGGAATTTGTTAATGTTTACTGGGGGTCTCCGGGAGCGTGTTAATTTTTACAATGGTCTACGGGAGTCTGTTAATATTTACAGGGCGTCTCCGGGAGTGTGTTAATATTTACGGGGGTTCCCGGGAGTGTGTTAATATTTACAGGGGGTCTCCGGGTGTGTGTTAATATTTACAGTGCGTCTCCGGTAGTGTGTTAATATTTACAGGGGGTATCCGGGAGTGTGTTAATAATTACAGGGGCTCCCCGGGACTGTGTTAATGTTTACAGGGGGTACCCGGGAGTGTGTTAATATTTACAGTGGGTCTCCGTGCGAGTGTTAATATTTACAGGAGGTCCCCGGGAGTGTGTTAATATTTACAGGGAGTCTCCTGGAGTCTGTTAATATTTACAGGGGGTCTCCGGGAGTGTGTTAATATTTACAGGCTGTCTCCGGAAGTGTGTAAATATTTACAGGGGGACTCAGGGAGTGTGTTAATATTTACAGGGGGTCCCCGGGAATGTGTTAATATTTTCAGGAGGTCTCCGGGAGTGCGTTAATATTTACAGGTTGTCTCCGGGAGCGCGTTAATATTTACATGGACTCCCCGTGTATGTGTTAATATTTACTGGGGGTACCCGGGAGTGTGTTAATATTTACAGGCTGTCTCCGGGAGTGTGTTAATATTTACAGGCTGTCTCTGGGAGTCTGTTAATATTTACAGGCTGTCTCCGGGAGTGTGTTAATATTTACAGGCTGTCTCAGGAAGTGTGTTAACATTTACAGGGGGACTCCGGGAGTTTGTTAATATTTACAGGGGGTCTCCGGGAGTGTGTTAATATTTACAGGGTGTCACCGGGAGTGTGTTAATATTTACACGTGGTCTCCGGGAGTGTGTTAATATTTACAAGGGCTCCCCGTGAGTGTCTTAGTGGTCTCCGGGTGTGTGTTAATATTTACAGGGCGCCTCCACGACTGTGTTAATATTCACAGGGGGTCACCGGGAGTGTGTTAATATTTACAGGGGGTCCCCGGGAGCGTGTTAATATTTACAGGGGGTTCTCCGGGAGTGTGTTAATATTTACAGGCTGTGTCCGGGAGTGTGTTAATATTTACAGTGTGTCTCCAGGAGTGTGTTAATATTTACAGGGGGACTCCGGGAGTGTGTTAATATTTACAGGGGGCCTCCGGGAGTGTGTTAATATTTACAGGTGGTCCCCGGGAGCGTGTTAATATTTACAGGGACTCCCCGGGACTGTGTTAATATTTACAGGGTGTCCCCAGGAGTGTGTTAATATTTTCAGGGTGTCCCCAGGAGTGTGTTAATATCTACAGGGACTCCCCGGGAGTGTGTTAATATTTACAGGCTGTCTCCGGAAGTGTGTTAATATTTACAGGGGGACTCCGGGAGTACGTTAATATTTACAGGCTGTCTCCGGCAGTGTGTTAATATTTACAGGCTGTCTCAGGAAGTGTGTTAACATTTACAGGGGGACTCCGGGAGTTTGTTAATATTTACAGGGCGTCTCCGGGAGTGTGTTAATATTTACAGTGACTCCCCAGGAGCGTGTTAATATTTACAAGGTGTCCCCAGTAGTGTGTAAATATTTACAGCCGGTTCTCCGGGAGTGTGTTAATATTTACAGTGGGTCTCCGGGAGTGTGTTAATATTTACAGCCGGTTCTCCGGGAGTGTGTTAATATTTACAGGGGCTCCCCGGGAGTGTGTTAATATTTACAGGGGGACTCCGGGAGTTTGTTAATATTTACAGGGAATCTCTGGGAGTGTGTTAATATTTACACGTGGTCACTGGGAGTGTGTTAATATTTACACGTGGTCTCCGGGAGTGTGTTAATATTTACACGTTGTCTCCGGGAGTGTGTTAATATTTACACGTGGTCTCCGGGAGTGTGTTAATATTTACACGTGGTCTCCGGGAGTGTGTTAATATTTACACGTGTTCTCCGGGTGTGTGTTAATATTTACAGGGGGTTCTCCGGGAGTGTGTTAATATTTACAGGGATCCCCGGGAGTGTGTAAATATTTACTGGTGGACCCTGGGAGTGTGTTAGTATTTACAGGGGGTCCCCGGGAGCGTGTTAATATTTACAGAGGGTTCTCCGAGAGTGTGTTAATATTTACAGGCTGTGTCCGGGAGTGTGTTAATATTTACAGTGTGTCTCCAGGAGTGTTTTAATATTTACAGGGGGTCTCCGGGTGTGTGTTAATATTTACAGGGGGTCTCCGGGACTGTGTTAATATTTACAGGTGGTCCCCGGGAGCGTGTTAATATTTACAGGGACTCCCCGGGACTGTGTTAATATTTACAGGGTGTCCCCGGGAGTGTGTTAATATTTACAGGGACTCCCCAGGAGTGTGTTAATATTTTCAGGGGGTCTCCGGGAGTGTGTTAATATTTACTGGGGGTCCCCGGGAGTGTGTTAATATTTACAGGGACTCCCCGGGAGTGTGTTAATATTTACAGGGGGACTCCGGGAGTACGTTAATATTTACAGGCTGTTCTCGGGAGTGTGTTAATATTTACAGGGGGTCTCCGGGAATGTGTTAATATTTACAGGGAATCTCTGGGAGTGTGTTAATATTTACAGGGTGTCACCGGGAGTGTGTTAATATTTACACGTGGTCTCCGGGAGTGTGTTAATATTTACACGTGGTCTCCGGGAGTGTGTTAATATTTACACGTGGTCTCCGGGAGTGTTTTAATATTTACACGTGGTCTCCGGGAGTGTGTTAATATTTACACGTGTTCTCCGGGAGTGTGTTAATATTTACAAGGGCTCCCCGGAGTGTGTTAGTGGTCTCCGCGTGTGTGTTAATATTTACAGGGGGTCACCGGGAGTGTGTTAATATTTACAGGGATCCCCAGGAGTGTGTAAATATTTACTGGTGGACCCTGGGAGTGTGTTAATATTTACAGGTGGTTCCCGGGAGTGTGTTAATATTTACAGGTGGTCCCCGGGAGTGTGTTAATATTTACTGGGACTCCCCGGGACTGTGTTAATATTTACAGGGGGTCTCCAGGAGTGTGTTAATATTTACAGGGACTCCCCGGCAGTGTGTTAATATTTACAGGGCGCCTCCGCGACTGTGTTAATATTCACAGGGGGTCACCGGGAGTGTGTTAATATTTACAGGGGGTCTCCGGGAGTGTGTAAATATTTACTGGTGGACCCCGGGAGTGTGTTAATATTTACAGGGGGTCTCCGGGAGTGTGTCAATATTTACTAGGGTACCCGGGATTGTGTTAATATTTACAGGGAGTCTCCGGGAGTGTGTTAATATTTACAGGGGGTCCCACGGAGTGTGTTAATATTTATATGGTGTCTGCAGGAGTCTCTTAATATTTACAGGGGATTTCCGGTTGTGTGTTAATATTTGCATGGGGTCTCCGGGAGTGCGTTAATATTTATGGGCTGTCTGCGGGAGTGCGTTAATATTTACATGGAGTCCCCGTGTATGTGTTAATATATGCAGTGGGTCCCCGGGAGTGTGTTAATATTTACAGGCTATGTCCGGGAGTGTGTTAATATTTACAGGCTGTCTCCGGAAGTGTGTTAATATTTACAGGGGGACTCCGGGAGTACGTTAATATTTACAGGCTGTCTCCGGGAGTGTGTTAATATTTACAGGCTGTCTCAGGAAATGTGTTAACATTTACAGGGGGACTCCGGGAGTGTGTTAATATTTACAGGGGGTCTCCGGGAATGTGTTAATATTTACAGGGGGTTCCGGGGAATGTGTTAATATTTACAGGGGGTCCCCAGGAGCGTGTTAATATTTCCACGAGTTCCGCCGGAGTGTGTTAATATTTACAAGGTGTCCCCAGTAGTGTGTAAATATTTACAGCCGGTTCTCCGGGAGTGTGTTAATATTTACAGGGGGTCCCCAGGAGTGTGTAAATATTTACAGCCGGTTCTCCAGAAGTGTGTTAATATTTACAGGGGATTCTCCGGGAGTGTGTTAATATTTACAGGGGATTCTCCGGGAGTGTGTTAATATTTACAGGGTGTCACCGGGAGTGTGTTAATATTTACACGTGGTCTCCGGGAGTGTGTTAATATTTACAAGGGCTCCCCGGGAGTGTGTTTGTGGTCTCCGGGTGTGTGTTAATATTTACAGGGCGCCTCCGCGACTGTGTTAATATTCACAGGGGGTCACCGGGAGTGTGTTAATATTTACAGAGGGTTCTCCGGGAGTGTGTTAATATTTACACGTGGTCTCCGGGAGTGTGTTAATATTTACACGTGTTCTCCGGGAGTGTGTTAATATTTACAAGGGCTCCCCGGGAGTGTGTTAGTGGTCTCCGGGTGTGTGTTAATATTTACAGGGGGTCCCCGGGAGTGTGTTAATATTTACAGGGAGTTCTCCGGGAGTGTGTTAATATTTACAGGGATCCCCGGGAGTGTGTAAATATTTACTGGTGGACCCTGGGAGTGTGTTAATATTTACAGGTGGTCTCCGGTAGTGTGTCAATATTTACTGGGGTACACGGGAGTGTGTTAATATTTACAGGGAGTCTCCGGGAGTGTGTTAATATTTACAGAGTCTCCCCGGGAGTGTGTTAATATTTACAGGGGGTCTCCGGGAGTGTGTTAATATTTACAGGGGGTCCCCAGGAGTGTGTTAATATTTACAGGGACTCCCCGGGAGTGTGTTAATATTTACAGGGGGAGTCCGGGAGTACGTTAATATGTACAGGCTGTCTCCGGGAGTGTGTTAATATTTACAGGCTGTCTCAGGAAGTGTGTTAACATTTACAGGGGGACTCCGGGAGTTTGCTAATATTTACAGGGGGTCTCCGGGAGTGTGTTAATATTTACAGAGTCTCCCCGGGAGTGTGTTAATATTTACAGGGGATCTCCGGGAGTGTGTTAATATCTACAGGGGGTCCCACGGAGTGTGTTAATATTTATATGGTGTCTGCAGGAGTGTCTTAATATTTACAGGGGATTTCCGGTTGTGTGTTAATATTTGCAGGGGGTCTCCGGGAGTGCGTTAATATTTATGGGCTGTCTGCGGGAGTGCGTTAATATTTACATGGAGTCCCCGTGTATGTGTTAATATATGCAGTGGGTCCCCGGGAGTGTGTTAATATTTACAGGCTATGTCCGGGAGTGTGTTAATATTTACAGGGGGACTCCGGGAGTGTGTTAATGTTTACAGCGGGTCTCCGGGAGTGTGTTAATATTTACAGGTGGTCCCCGGGAGCGTGTTAATATTTACAGGGACTCCCCGGGACTGTGTTAATATTTACAGGGGGTCTCCAGGAGTGTGTTAATATTTACAGGGACTCCCCGGGAGTGTGTTAATATTTACAGGCTGTCTCCGGAAGTGTGTTAATATTTACAGGGTGACTCCGGGAGTACGTTAATATTTACAGGCTGTCTCCGGGAGTGTGTTAATATTTACAGGGGGTCCCCAGGAGTGTGTTAATATTTACAGGCTGTCTCCGGGAGTGTGTTAATATTTACAGGGGATTCCCCGGAAGTGTGTTAATATTTACAGGCTGTCTCCGGGAGTGTGTTAATATTTACAGGCTGTCTCCGGGAGTGTGTTAATATTTACAGGCTGTCTCAGGAAGTGTGTTAACTTTTACAGGGGGACTCCGGGAGTTTGTTAATATTTACAGGGGGTCTCCGGGAGTGTGTTAATATTTACAGGGTGTCACCGGGAGTGTGTTAATATTTACACGTGGTCTTTGGGAGTGTGTTAATATTTACAAGGGCTCCCCGGGAGTGTGTTAGTGGTCTCCGGGTGTGTGTTAATATTTACAGGCCGTCTCCGCGACTTTGTTAATATTCACAGGGGCCACCGGGAGTGTGTTAATATTTACAGGGGGTCCCCGGGAGTGTGTTAATATTTACAGGGGGTTCTCCGGGAGTGTGTTAATATTTACAGGGATCCCCGGGAGTGTGTAAATATTTACTGGTGGACCACGGGAGTGTGTTAATATTTACAGGGGGTCTCCGGGAGTGTGTCAATATTTACTGGGGTACCCGGGAGTGTGTTAATATTTACAGGTTGTCTCCGGGAGCGCGTTAATATTTACATGGACTCCCCGTGTATGTGTTAATATTTACAGGTGGTACCCGGGAGTGTGTTAATATTTACAGGCTGTCTCCGGGAGTGTGTTAATATATACAGTGGATTGCCCGGAAGTGTGTTAATATTTACAGGCTGTCTCCGGGAGTCTGTTAATATTTACAGGCTGTCTCCGGGAGTGTGTTAATATTTACAGGGTGTCACCGGGAGTGTGTTAATATTTACACGTGGTCTCCGGTAGTGTGTTAATATTTACAACGGCTCCCCGGTAGTGTGTTAGTGGTCTCCGGGTGTGTGTTAATATTTACAGGGCGCCTCCGCGACTGTGTTAATATTCACAGGGGGTCACCGGGAGTGTGTTAATATTTACAGGGGGTCCCCGGGAGCGTGTTAATATTTACAGAGGGTTCTCCGGGAGTGTGTTAATATTTACAGGCTGTGTCCGGGAGTGTGTTAATATTTACAGTGTGTCTCCAGGAGTGTGTTAATATTTACAGGGGGACTCCGGGAGTGTGTTAATATTTACAGGGGGTCTCCGGGAGTGTGTTAATATTTACAGGTGGTCCCCGGGAGCGTGTTAATATTTACAGGGACTCCCCGGGACTGTGTTAATATTTACAGGGTGTCCCCGGGAGTGTGTTAATATTTTCAGGGGGTCCCCAGGAGTGTGTTAATATTTACAGGGACTCCCTGGGAGTGTGTTAATATTTACAGGCTGTCTCCGGAAGTGTGTTAATATTTACAGGGGGACTCCGGGAGTACGTTAATATTTACAGGCTGTCTCCGGGAGTGTGTTAATATTTACAGGCTGTCTCAGGAAATGTGTTAACATTTACAGGGGGACTCCGGGAGTTTGTTAATATTTACAGGGGGTCTCCGTGAATGTGTTAATATTTACAGGGGGTTCAGTGGAATGTGTTAATATTTACAGGGCGTCTCCGGGAGTTTGTTAATATTTACAGTGACTCCCCAGGAGCGTGTTAATATTTACAAGGTGTCCCCAGGAGTGTGTAAATATTTACAGCCGGTTCTCCAGAAGTGTGTTAATATTTACAGGGGATTCTCCGGGAGTGTGTTAATATTTACAGGGGGTCTCCGGGAGTGTGTTAATATTTACAGGGGCTCCCCGGGAGTGTGTTAATATTTACAGGGAATCTCTGGGAGTGTGTTAATATTTACAGGGAGTCTCCGGGAGTGTGTTAATATTTACAGGGGGTCCCCGGGAGTGTGTTAATATTTACAGGGGGTCTCCGGGACTGTGTTAATATTTACAGGGTGTCCCCGGTAGTGTGTTAATATTTTCAGGGGGTCCCCAGGAGTGTGTTAATATTTACAGGGACTCCCCGGGAGTGTGTTAATATTTACAGGGGGTCTCCGGAAGTGTGTTAATATTTACAGGGGGACTCCGGGAGTACGTTAATATTTACAGGCTGTCTCCGGGAGTGTGTTAATATTTACAGGCTGTCTCAGGAAGTGTGTTAACATTTACAGGGGGACTCCGGGAGTACGTTAATATTTACAGGCTGTCTCCGGGAGTGTGTTAATATTTCCAAGAGGTCCTCCGGAGTGTGTTAATATTTCCAAGGTGTCCCCAGTAGTGTGTAAATATTTACAGCCGGTTCTCCGGGCGTGTGTTAATATTTACAGGGGGTCCCCAGGAGTGTGTAAATATTTACAGCAGGTTCTCCGGAAGTGTGTTAATATTTACAGGGGATTCTCCGGGAGTGTGTTAATATTTACAGGGTGTCACCTGGAGTGTGTTAATATTTACACGTGGTCTTTGGGAGTGTGTTAATATTTACAAGGGCTCCCCGGGATTGTGTCAGTGGTCTCCGGGAGTGTGTTAATATTTACAGGGATCCCCAGGAGTTTGTAAATATATACTGGTGGACCACGGGAGTGTGTTAATATTTACAGGGGGTCTCCGGGAGTGTGTTAATATTTACAGGGAGTCTCCGGGAGTGTGTTAATATTTACAGGGGTTCCCACGGAGTGTGTTAATATTTATATGGTGTCTGCAGGTGTGTATTAATGTTTACAGGGGGTCTCCGGGAGTGTGTTAATATTTACAGGGGGTCTCCGGGAGTGTGTTAATATTTACAGACTGTCTCCGGAAGTGTGTAAATATTTACAGGGGGACTCAGGGAGTTTGTTAATATTTACAGGGGGTCCCCGGGAGTGTGTTAATATTTGCAGGAGGTCTCCGGGAGTGCGTTAATATTTACAGGTTGTCTCCGGGAGCGCGTTAATATTTACATGGACTCCCCGTGTATGTGTTAATATTTACTGGGGGTACCCGGGAGTGTGTTAATATTTACAGGCTGTCTCCGGGAGTGTGTTAATATTTACAGGTGGTCTCCGGGAGTGTGTTAATATTTACAGGCTGTCTCCGGAAGTGTGTAAATATTTACAGGGGGACTCAGGGAGTTTGTTAATATTTACAGGAGGTCTCCGGGAGTATGTTAATATTTACAGGGGGTCACCGGGAGTCTATTAATATTTACAGCGGCTCTCCGGGAGTGTGTTAATATTTACAAGTGGTCCCCGGGAGTGTGTTAATATTTACAGGGGGTCTCCGAGAGTCTTTTATTATTTACAGGGTCTCCCCGGGAGTGTGTTAATAATTACAGGGTGACCCCGGCAGTGTGTTAATATTTACAGGGGGTCCCCGCGAGTGTGTTAATACTTACAGGTGGTCCCAGGGAGAGTGTTAATATTTACATGGAGTCCCCGTGTATGTGTTAATATTTACAGGGGGTCTCCGGGAGTGTGTTAATATTTACAGGGTGACCCCGGGTGTGTTCATATTTACAGGGGGACTCCGGTAGTGTGTTAATATTTACAGGGCGTCTCCGGGAGTGTTGTTAATATTTACAGGGGGTCTCCGGGAGTGTGTTAATATTTACAGGGGATTTCCGGGAGTGTGTTAATATTTGCAGGGGGTCTCCGGCAGTGCGTTAATATTTATGGGCTGTCTGTGGGAGTGCGTTAATATTTACATGGAGTCCCCGTGTATGTGTTAATATATGCAGGGGGTCTCCGGGAGTGTGTTAATATTTACAGGCTGTTTCCGGGAGTGTGTTAATATTTACAGGGTGTCTCCGGGAGTGTGTTAATATTTACAGGGGGTCACCGGGAGGGTGTTAATATTTACAAGGACTACCCGGGAGTGTGTTAATATTTACAGGGACTCCCCGGGAGTGTGTTAATATTTACAGGCTGTCTCCGGAAGTGTGTTAATATTTACAGGGGGACTCCGGGAGTGCGTTAATATTTACAGGTTGTCTCCGGAAGTGCGTTAATATTTATATGTACTCCCCGTGTATGTGTTAATATTTACAGGGGGTACCTGGGAGTGTGTTAATATTTACAGGCTGTCTCCGGGAGTCTGTTAACATTTACAGGCTGTCTCCGGGAGTCTGTTAATATTTACAGGCTGTCTCCGGGAGTGTGTTAATATTTACAGGCTGTCTCAGGAAGTGTGTTAATATTTACAGGGGGTCCCCGCGATATGTGTTAATATTTACACGGTCTCTCCGGAAGTGTGTAAATATTTACAGGGGGACTCAGGGAGTTTGTTAATATTTACAGGGGGTCTCCGGGAGTATGTTAATATTTGCAGGAGGTCTCCGGGAGTATGTTAATATTTACAGGGGGTCACCGGGAGTCTATTAATATTTACAGCGGCTGTCCGGGAGTGTGTTAATATTTGCAAGTGGTCCCCGGGAGTGTGTTAATATTTGCAGGAGTTCTCCGGGAGTGTGTTAATATTTACAGGGGGTCACCGGGAGTCTATTAATATTTACAGCGGCTCTCCGGGAGTGTGTTAATATTTGCAAGTGGTCCCCGGGAGTGTGTTAATATTTACAGGGGGTCCCCGAGAGTCTTTTATTATTTACAGGGCCTCCCCGGGAGTGTGTTAATATTTACAGGGTGACCCCGGGAGTGTTTTAATATTTACAGGGGGTCCCCGGGAGAGTGTTAATATTTACATGGAGTCCCCGTGTATGTGTTAATATTTACAGGGGGGTCTCCGGGAGTGTGTTAATATTTACAGAGTGACCCCGGGTGTGTTCATATTTACAGGGGGACTCCGGTAGTGTGTTAATATTTACAGGGCGTCTCCGGGAGTGTTGTTAATATTTACAGGGGGTCTCCGGGAGTGTGTTAATATTTACAGGGGATTTCCGGGAGTGTGTTAATATTTGCAGGGGGTCTCCGGGAGTGCGTTAATATTTATGGGCTGTCTGCGGGAGTGCGTTAATATTTACATGGAGTCCCCGTGTATGTGTTAATATTTACAGGGGATTTCCGGGAGTGTGTTAATATTTGCAGGGGGTCTCCGGGAGTGTGTTAATATTTACAGGCTGTTTCCGGGAGTGTGTTAATATTTACAGGGTTTCTCCGGGAGTGTGTTAATATTTGCAGGGGGTCTCCGGGAGGGTGTTAATATTTACTGCGACTACCCGGGAGTGTGTTAATATTTACAGGGGGTCTCCAGGAGTGTGTTAATATTTACAGGGGGTCCCCGGGAGTGTGTTAATATTTACAGGGGGTCTCCGGGAGTGTGTTAATATTTACAGGGGGTCCCCGGGAGTGTGTTAATATTTACAGGGACTCCCCGGGACTGTGTTAATATTTACAGGGTGTCCCCGGGAGTGTGTTAAGATTTACAGGGGGTCCCCAGGAGTGTGTTAATATTTACAGGGACTCCCCGGGAGTGTGTTAATATTTACAGGCTGTCTCCGGAAGTGTGTTAATATTTACAGGGGGACTCCGGGAGTGCGTTAATATTTACAGGTTGTCTCCGGGAGTGCGTTAATATTTATATGTACTCCCCGTGTATGTGTTAATATTTACAGGGGGTACCTGGCAGTTTGTTAATATTTACAGGCTGTCTCCGGGAGTCTGTTAACATTTACAGGCTGTCTCCGGGAGTCTGTTAACATTTACAGGCTGTCTCCGGGAGTCTGTTAATATTTACAGGCTGTCTCCGGTAGTGTGTTAATATTTACAGGCTGTCTCAGGAAGTGTGTTAACATTTACAGGGGGACTCCGGGAGTTTGTTAATATTTACAGGGGTTCTCCGGGAGTATGTTAATATTTCCAAGGGGTCCGCCGGAGTGTGTTAATATTTACAAGGTGTCCCCTGGAGTGTGTAACTATTTACAGCCGGTTCTCCGGGAGTGTGTTAATATTTACAGGGGGTCCCCAGGAGTGTGTAAATATTTACAGCCGGTTCTCCGGAAGTGTGTTAATATTTACAGCGGCTCCCCGGGAGTGTGTTAGTATTTACAGGGAATCTCCGGGAGTGTGTTAATATTTACAGGGGGTCTCCGGGAGTGCGTTAATATTTATGGGCTGTCTGCGGGAGTGCGTTAATATTTACATGGAGTCCCCGTGTATGTGTTAATATATGCAGGGGGTCTCCGGGAGTGTGTTAATATTTAGAGGCTGTTTCCGGGAGTGTGTTAATATTTACAGGGTTTCTCCGGGAGTGTGTTAATATTTGCAGGGGGTCACCGGGAGGGTGTTAATATTTACAGGGACTACCCGGGAGTGTGTTAATATTTACAGGGGGTCCCCAGGAGTGTGTTAATATTTACAGTGGGTCTCCGGGAGTGTGATAATATTTACAGGGAATCTCCGGCAGTGTGTTAATATTTACAGGGTGTCCCCGGGAGTGTGTTAATATTTACTGGAAGCCTCCGGGAGTGTGTTAATATTTACAGGGCGTCCCCGGGTGTGTGTTAATATTTACAGGGGGTCCCCGGGAGTGTGTTAATATTTACAGGGGGTCTCCGGGAGGGTGTTAATATTTACAGGGGGTCCCCGGGTGTGTGTTAATATTTACAGGGCGTCTCTGGGAGTGTGTTAATATTTACAGGGGGTCTCCGGGAGTGTGTTAATATTTACAGAGGGTCTCTGGGAGTGTGTTAATATTTACAGGGTGTCTCCGGGAGTGTGTTAATATTTACAGGGGGTCTCCGGGAGTGTGTTAATATTTACAGGGGATTTCCGGGAGTATGTTAATATTTACAGGCTCTCTCCGGGAGTGCGTTAATATTTACAGGTGGTCCCCGGGAGTGTGTTAATATTTACAGGGGGTCTCCGGGAGTGTGTTAATATTTACAGGGCATCTCCGGGAGTGTGTTAATATTTACAGGGGCTCTCCGGGAGTGTGTTAATAGTTACAGGGCGTCCCCGGGAGTGTGTTAATATTTACAGGGGGTCTCCGGGAGTGTATTAATAGTTACAGGGTGTCACCGGGAGTGTGTTAATATATACAGGGGGTCTCCGGGAGTTTGTTAATATTGCAGGGGGTCTCTGGGAGTGGGTTAATATTCACAGGGGGTCCCCAGAACTGTGTTAATATTTATATGTACTTCCCGTGTATGTGTTAATATTTACAGGGACTACCCGGGAGTGTGTTAATATTTACAGGGTGTCCCCGGGAGTGTGTTAATATTTACAGGGTGTCCCCAGGAGTTTGTTAATATTTACAGGGGTTCTCCGGGAGTGTGTTAATATTTACAGGGAGTCTCCGGGAGTGTGTTAATATTTACAGGGTGTCTCCGGGAGTGTGTTAATATCTACATGGGGTCCCCAGGAGTGTGTTAATATTTACAGGGTATCCCCAGGAGTGTGTTAATATTTACAGGGTGTCCCCGGGAGTGTGTTAATATTTACAGGGGGTCTCTGGGAGTGTGTTAATATTTACAGGGCGTCTCCGGGAGTGTGTTAATATTTACAGGGCGTCTCCGGGAGTGTGTTAATATTTACAGGGGGTCCCCGGCAGTGTGTTAATATTTACAAGGGCTCTCCGGGATTGTGTTAATATTTACTGGGGGTCTCCGGGATTGTGTTAATATTTATAGGATGTCCCCGGGTGTGTGTTAATATTTACATGGGGTCCCCGGGAGTTTGTTAATATTTACAGGGTATCCCCAGGAGTGTGTTAATATTTACAGGGGGTTTCTGGGAGTGTGTTAATATTTACAGGGGGTTTCTGGGAGTGTGTTAATATTTACAAGGTGTCTCCGGTAGTGTGTTAATATTTACAGGGGGCTCTCCAGGAGTGTGTTAATATTTACAGGGGCTCTCCGGGAGTGTGTTAATATTTACAAATGGTCCCCGGGAGTGTGTTAAAATTTACTGGGGGTCCCTGGGAGTGTGTTAATATTTACAGGGGGTCTCCAGGAGAACTTTAATATTTACAGGGGGTCCCTGGGAGTGTGTTAATATTTACAGGGGGTCTCCGGGAGTGTGTTAATATTTACAGGAGGTCTCCGGGAGTATGTTAATATTTACAGGAGTTCTCCGGGAGTGTGTTAATATTTACAGGGTGTCCCCGGGAGTGTGTTAATATTTACAGGGTCTCCGGGAATGTGTTAATATTTACAGGGGGTCTCTGGGAGTGGGTTAATATTCACAGGATGTTTCTGGGAGTGGGTTAATATTCTCAGGGGTTCCCCGGAAGTGTGTTAATATTTACAGGGGCTCCCCCAGAGCGTGTTAATATTTACATGGTGTCCCTGGGAGTGTGTTGATATTTATAGGAGCTTCCCCCAGATTGTCTAAATATTTTCAGGGGGTCTCCGGGACTGTGTTCATATTTGCAGGGGATCTCCGGGAGTGTGTTAATATTTACAGGTGGTCTCCGGGAGAATGTTAATATTTACAGGGGGTCTCCGGGAGTGTGTTAATATTTACAGGTGGTCTCCGGGAGTATGTTAATATTTACAGGAGGTCTCCAGGAGTGTGTTAATATTTACAGGGTGTCTCCAGGTGTGTGTTAATATTTACAGGGAGTCTCCGGGAGTGTGTTAATATTTACAGGTGGGTCTCCGGGAGTGTGTTAATATTTACAGGGGGTCTCCGGGAGTGTGTTAATATTTAAAGGGGGTCCCCGGGAGTGTGTTAATATTTACAGGGCGTCTCCGGGAGTGTGTTAATATTTACAGGGCGTCTCCGGGAGTGTGTTAATATTTACAGGGGGTCTCCGGGAGTGTGTTAATATTTACAGGGGGTCCCTGGGAGTGTATTAATATTTACAGGGGGTCTCCGGGAGTGTGTTAATAGTTACAGGGTGTCACCGGGAGTGTGTCAATATTTACAGGGGGTCTCCGGGAGTGCGTTAATATTTACAGGGTGTCCCCGGGAGTGTGTTAATATTTACAGGGGGTCCCCAGGAGTTTGTTAATATTTACAGGGTGTCTCCGGGAGTGTGTTAATATTTACAGGGTGTCTCCGGGAGTGTGTTAATATTTACAGGGTGTCTCCGGGAGTGTGTTAATATTTACAGGGGGTCTCCGGGAGTGTGTTAATATTTACAGGGGGTCTCCGGGAGAGTGTTAATATTTACAGTGGGTCCCCGGGAGTGTGTTAATATTTCCAGGGTGTCTCCGGGAGTTTGTTAATATTTACAGGGGCTCTCCGGGTGTGTGTTAATATTTACAGGTGGTCTCCGGGAGTATGTTAATATTTACAGGAGGTCTCCGGGAGTGTGTTAATATTTACAGGGTGTCTCCAGGTGTGTGTTAATATTTACAGGGAGTCTCCGGGAGTGTGTTAATATTTACAGGGGGTCTCCGGGAGTGTGTTAATATTTACAGGGCGTCTCCGGGAGTGTGTTAATATTTAAAGGGGGTCCCCGGGAGTGTGTTAATATTTACAGGGCGTCTCCGGGAGTGTGTTAATATTTACAGGGCGTCTCCGGGAGTGTGTTAATATTTACAGGGGGTCTCCGGGAGTGTGTTACTATTTACAGGGGGTCCCCGGGAGTGTGTTAATATTTACAGGGGGTCTCCGGGAGTGTGTTAATAGTTACAGGGTGTCACCGGGAGTGTGTAAATATTTACAGGGGGTCTCCGGGAGTGCGTTAATATTTACAGGGTGTCCCCGGGAGAGTGTTAATATTTACAGGGGGTCCCCAGGAGTTTGTTAATATTTACAGGGGGTCTCCGGGAGTGTGTTAATATTTACAGGGTGTCTCCGGGAGTGTGTTAACATCTACAGGGGATCTCCGGGAGTGTGTTAACATTTACAGGGTGTCTCCGGGAGTGTGTTAATATTTACAGGGTGTCTCCGGGAGTGTGTTAATATTTACAGGCTGTCTCCGGGAGTGTGTTAATATTTACAGGGGGTCTCCGGGAGTGTGTTAATTGTTACAGGGTGTCACCGGGAGTGTGTTAATATTTACAGGGGGTCTCCGGGAGTGCGTTAATATTTACAGGGTGTCCCCGGGAGTGTGTTAATATTTACAGGGGGTCCCCAGGAGTTTGTTAATATTTACAGGGGGTCTCCGGGAGTGTGTTAATATTTACAGGGGGTCTCCGGGAGTGTCTTAATATTTACAGGGTGTCTCCGGGTGTGTGTTTATATTTACAGGGTGTCTCCGGGAGTGTGTTAATATTTACAGGTGGTCTCCGGGAGTGTCTTAATATTTACAGGGTGTCACCGGGAGGGTGTTAATATTTACAGGGACTCCCCGGGAGTGTGTTAATATTTACAGGGGGTCTCCGGGAGTGTGTTAATATTTACAGGGTGTCCCCGGGAGTGTGTTAATATTTACAGGGGTTCACCGGGTGTCTATTAATATTTACAGCAGCTCTACGGGAGTGTGTTAATATTTACAGTGGGTCCCCAGGAGTGTGTTAATATTTCCAGGGTGTCTCCGGGAGTGTGTTAATATTTACAGGGGCTCTCCGGGAGTGTGTTAATAGTTACAGGTGGTCTCCGGGAGTGTGTTAATATTTACAGGGGTCTCCGGGAGTGTGTTAATATTTACAGGGGGTCCCCGGGAGTGTGTTAATATTTACAGGGGGCCTCCGGGAGTGTGTTAATAGTTACAGGGTGTCACCGGGAGTGTGTCAATATTTACAGGGGCTCTCCGGGAGTGCGTTAATATTTACAGGGTGTCCCCGGGAGTGTGTTAATATTTACAGGGGGTCCCCAGGAGTTTGTTAATATTTACAGGGGGTCTCCGGGAGTGTGTTAATATTTACAGGGTGTCTCCGGGAGTGTGTTAATATCTACAGGGGATCTCCGGGAGTGTGTTAATATTTACAGGGTGTCTCCGGGAGTGTGTTAATATTTACAGGGTGTCTCCGGGAGTGTGTTAATATTTACAGGCTGTCTCCGGGAGTGTGTTAATATTTACAGGGGGTCTCCGGGAGTGTGTTAATATTTACAGGGGGTCTCCGGGAGAGTGTTAATATTTACAGTGGGTTCCCGGGAGTGTGTTAATATTTCCAGGGTGTCTCCGGGAGTGTGTTAATATTTACAGGGGCTCTCCGGGAGTGTGTTAATATTTACAGGTGGTCTCCGGGAGCATGTTAATATTTACAGGAGGTTTCCGGGAGTGTGTTAATATTTACAGGGTGTCTCCAGGTGTGTGTTAATATTTACAGGGAGTCTCCGGGAGTGTGTTAATATTTACAGGGGGTCTCCGGGAGTGTGTTAATATTTACAGGGGGTCTCCGGGAGTGTGTTAATATTTAAAGGGGGTCCCCGGGAGTGTGTTAATATTTACAGGGCGTCTCCGGGAGTGTGTTAATATTTACAGGGCGTCTCCGGGAGTGTGTTAATATTTACAGGGGGTCTCCGGGAGTGTGTTACTATTTACAGGGGGTCCCCGGGAGTGTGTTAATATTTACAGGGGGTCTCCGGGAGTGTGTTAATAGTTACAGGGTGTCACCGGGAGTGTGTTAATATTTACAGGGGGTCTCCGGGAGTGCGTTAATATTTACAGGGTGTCCCCGGGAGTGTGTTAATATTTACAGGGGGTCCCCAGGAGTTTGTTAATATTTACAGGGGGTCTCCGGGAGTGTGTTAATATTTACAGGGTGTCTCCGGGAGTGTGTTAATATCTACAGGGGATCTCCGGGAGTGTGTTAATATTTACAGGGTGTCTCCGGGAGTGTGTTAATATTTACAGGGAGTCTCCGGGAGTGTGTTAATATTTACAGGGGCTCTCCGGGAGTGTGTTAATAGTTACAGGGTGTTTCCGGGAGTGTGTTAATATTTACAGGGGGTCCCCGGGAGTGTCTTAATATTTACAGGGTGTCTCCGGGTGTGTGTTAATATTTACAGGGGGTCTCCGGGAGTGTGTTAATATTTACAGGGGGTCTCCGGGAGTATGTTAATATTTACTGGGGGTCACCGGGAGTGTGTTAATATTTACAGGGGGTCACAGGGAGGGTGTTAATATTTACAGGGACTCCCCGGGAGTGTGTTAATATTTATAGGGTGTCCCCAGGAGTGTGTTAATATTTACAGAGTGTCACCGGGAGGGTGTTAATATTTACAGGGACTCCCCGGGAATGTGTTAATATTTACAGGGGGTCACCGGGAGGGTGTTAATATTTACAGGGACTCCCCGGGAGTGTGTTAATATTTACAGGGTGTCCCCAGGAGTGTGTTAGTATTTACAGGGGGTCTCCGGGAGTGTGTTAATATTTACAGGGGGTCCCCGGGAGTGTGTTAATATTTACAGGGGGTCTCCGGGAGTGTGTTAATATCTACAGGGGGTCTCCGGGAGTGTTAATATTTACAGGGGGTCCCCGAGAGTGTGTTAATATTTACAGGGGTTCACCGGGAGTCTATTAATATTTACAGCAGCTCTACGGGAGTGTGTTAATATTTACAGTGGGTCCCCGGGAGTGTGTTAATATTTCCAGGGTTTCTCCGGGAGTGTGTTAATATTTACAGTGGGTCCCCGGGAGTGTGTTAATATTTACAGGGTGTCTCCGGGAGTGTGTTAATATTTACAGGGGCTCTCCGGGAGTGTGTTAATAGTTACAGGTGGTCTCCGTGAGTATGTTAATATTTACAGGAGGTCTCCGGGAGTGTGTTAATATTTACAGGGTGTCTCCAGGTGTGTGTTAATATTTACAGGGAGTCTCCGGGAGTGTGTTAATATTTACAGGGGGTCTCCGGGAGTGTGTTAATATTTACAGGGGGTCTCCGGGAGTGTGTTAATATTTAAAGGGGGTCCCCGGGAGCGTGTTAATATTTACAGGGCGTCTCCGGGAGTGTGTTAATATTTACAGGGCGTCTCCGGGAGTGTGTTAATATTTACAGGGGGTCTCCGGGAGTGTGTTAATATTTACAGGGGGTCTCCGGGAGTGCGTTAATATTTACAGGGTGTCCCCGGGAGTGTGTTAATATTTACAGGGGGTCCCCAGGAGTTTGTATATATTTACAGGGGGTCTCCGGGAGTGTGTTAATATTTACAGGGGGTCTCCGGGAGTGTCTTAATATTTACAGGGTGTCTCCGGGTGTGTGTTAATATTTACAGGGTGTCTCCGGTAGTGTGTTAATATTTACAGGTGGTCTCCGGGAGTGTCTTAATATTTACAGGGTGTCTCCGGGTGTGTGTTAATATTTACAGGGGGTCTCCGGTAGTGTGTTAATATTTACAGGGGGTCTCCGGGAGTATGTTAATATTTACTGGGGGTCATCGGGAGTGTGTTAATATTTACAGGGGGTCACAGGGAGGGTGTTAATATTTACAGGGACTCCCCGGGAGTGTGTTAATATTTACAGGGGGTCCCCAGGAGTGTGTTAATATTTACATTGTGTCACCGGGAGGGTGTTAATATTTACAGGGACTCCCCGGGAATGTGTTAATATTTACAGGGGGTCACCGGGAGGGTGTTAATATTTACAGGGTGTCTCCGGGAGTGTGTTAATATTTACAGGGGGTCCCCGGGAGTGTGTTAATATTTACAGGGCGTCCCCGGGAGTGTGTTAATATTTGCAGGGTGTCCCCAGGAGTGTGTTAATATTTACAGGTGGTCTCCGGGAGTGTGTTAATATTTACAGGGGCTCTCCGGGAGTGTGTTAATATTTACAGGGGGTCCCCGGGAGTGTGTTAATATTTCCAGGGTGTCTCCGGGAGTGTGTTAATATTTACAGGGGCTCTCCGGGAGTGTGTTAATATTTACAGGTGGTCTCCGGGAGCATGTTAATATTTACAGGAGGTTTCCGGGAGTGTGTTAATATTTACAGGGTGTCTCCAGGTGTGTGTTAATATTTACAGGGAGTCTCCGGGAGTGTGTTAATATTTACAGGGGGTCTCCGGGAGTGTGTTAATATTTACAGGGGGTCTCCGGGAGTGTGTTAATATTTAAGGGGGGTCCCCGGGAGTGTGTTAATATTTACAGGGCGTCTCCGGGAGTGTGTTAATATTTACAGGGCGTCTCCGGGAGTGTGTTAATATTTACAGGGGGTCTCCGGGTGTGTGTTACTATTTACAGGGGGTCCCCGGGAGTGTGTTAATATTTACAGGGGGTCTCCGGGAGTGTGTTAATAGTTACAGTGTGTCACCGGGAGTGTGTTAATATTTACAGGGGGTCTCCGGGAGTGCGTTTATATTTACAGGGTGTCCCCGGGAGTGTGTTAATATTTACAGGGGGTCCCCAGGAGTTTGTTAATATTTACAGGGGGTCTCCGGGAGTGTGTTAATATTTACAGGGTGTCTCCGGGAGTGTGTTAATATCTACAGGGGATCTCCGGGAGTGTGTTAATATTTACAGGGTGTCTCCGGGAGTGTGTTAATATTTACAGGGAGTCTCCGGGAGTGTGTTAATATTTACAGGGGCTCTCCGGGAGTGTGTTAATAGTTACAGGGTGTTTCCGGGAGTGTGTTAATATTTACAGGGGGTCCCCGGGAGTGTCTTAATATTTACAGGGTGGACTCCGGGTGTGTGTTAATATTTACAGGGGGTCTCCGGGAGTGTGTTAATATTTACAGGGGGTCTCCGGGAGTATGTTAATATTTACTGGGGGTCACCGGGAGTGTGTTAATATTTACAGGGGGTCACAGGGAGGGTGTTAATATTTACAGGGACTCCCCGGGAGTGTGTTAATATTTACAGGGTGTCCCCAGGAGTGTGTTAATATTTACAGGGTGTCACCGGGAGGGTGTTAATATTTACAGGGACTCCCCGGGAATGTGTTAATATTTACAGGGGGTCACCGGGAGGGTGTTAATATTTACAGGGACTCCCCGGGAGTGTGTTAATATTTACAGGGTGTCCCCAGGAGTGTGTTAATATTTACAGGGGGTCTCCGGGAGTGTGTTAATATTTACAGGGGGTCCCCGGGAGTGTGTTAATATTTACAGGGGGTCTCCGGGAGTGTGTTAATATCTACAGGGGGTCTCCGGGAGTGTTAATATTTACAGGGGGTCCCCGAGAGTGTGTTAATATTTACAGGGGTTCACCGGGAGTCTGTTAATATTTACAGCAGCTCTACGGGAGTGTGTTAATATTTACAGTGGGTCCCCGGGAGTGTGTTAATATTTCCAGGGTTTCTCCGGGAGTGTGTTAATATTTACAGTGGGTCCCCGGGAGTGTGTTAATATTTACAGGGTGTCTCCGGGAGTGTGTTAATATTTACAGGGGCTCTCCGGGAGTGTGTTAATAGTTACAGGTGGTCTCCGTGAGTATGTTAATATTTACAGGAGGTCTCCGGGAGTGTGTTAATATTTACAGGGTGTCTCCAGGTGTGTGTTAATATTTACAGGGAGTCTCCGGGAGTGTGTTAATATTTACAGGGGGTCTCCGGGAGTGTGTTAATATTTACAGGGTGTCTCCAGGTGTGTGTTAATATTTACAGGGAGTCTCCGGGAGTGTGTTAATATTTACAGGGGGTCTCCGGGAGTGTGTTAATATTTACAGGGGGTCTCCGGGAGTGTGTTAATATTTAAAGGGGGTCCCCGGGAGCGTGTTAATATTTACAGGGCGTCTCCGGGAGTGTGTTAATATTTACAGGGCGTCTCCGGGAGTGTGTTAATATTTACAGGGGGTCTCCGGGAGTGTGTTAATATTTACAGGGGGTCCCCGGGAGTGTGTTAATATTTACAGGGGGTCTCCGGGAGTGTGTTAATTGTTACAGGGTGTCACCGGGAGTGTGTTAATATTTACAGGGGGTCTCCGGGAGTGCGTTAATATTTACAGGGTGTCCCCGGGAGTGTGTTAATATTTACAGGGGGTCCCCAGGAGTTTGTATATATTTACAGGGTGTCTCCGGGAGTGTGTTAATATTTACAGGGGGTCTCCGGGAGTGTCTTAATATTTACAGTGTGTCTCCGGGTGTGTGTTAATATTTACAGGGTGTCTCCGGTAGTGTGTTAATATTTACAGGTGGTCTCCGGGAGTGTCTTAATATTTACAGGGTGTCTCCGGGTGTGTGTTAATATTTACAGGGGGTCTCCGGTAGTGTGTTAATATTTACAGGGGGTCTCCGGGAGTATGTTAATATTTACTGGGGGTCATCGGGAGTGTGTTAATATTTACAGGGGGTCACAGGGAGGGTGTTAATATTTACAGGGACTCCCCGGGAGTGTGTTAATATTTACAGGGGGTCCCCAGGAGTGTGTTAATATTTACAGGGTGTCACCTGGGAGGGTGTTAATATTTACAGGGACTCCCCGGGAATGTGTTAATATTTACAGGGGGTCACCGGGAGGATGTTAATATTTACAGGGTGTCTCCGGGAGTGTGTTAATATTTACAGGGGGTCCCCGGGAGTGTGTTAATATTTACAGGGCGTCCCCGGGAGTGTGTTAATATTTACAGGGTGTCCCCAGGAGTGTGTTAATATTTACAGGGGGTCTCCTGGAGTGTGTTAATATTTACAGGCGGTCCCCGGGAGTGTGTTAATATTTACAGGGGGTCCCCGAGAGTCTATTAATATTTACAGCAGCTCTACGGGAGTGTGTTAATATTTACAGGGGGTCACCGGGAGTCTATTAATATTTACAGCAGCTCTACGGGAGTGTGTTAATATTTACAAGGGGTCCCCGGGAGTGTGTTAATATTTACAGGGGGTCCCCGGGAGTGTGTTAATATTTACAGGGTGATTCCGGGAGTGTGTTAATATTTACATGTGGTCCCCGGGAGAGTGTTAAAATTTACCGGGGGTCCCCGGGAGACTGTTAATATTTACAGGGTGTCCCCGGGAGTGTGTTAATATTTACAGGGGGTCTCTGGGAGTGTGTTAATATTTACAGGGGGTCTCCGGGAGTGTGTTAATATTTACAGGGTGTCCCCGGGAGTGTGTTGATATTTGCAAGGAGTCTCCGGTAGTGTGTTAATATTTACAGGGCGTCTCCGGGAGTGTGTTAATATTTACAGGGGGTCTCCGGGAGTGTGTTAATATTTACAGGGCGTCTCCGGGAGTGTGTTAATATTTACAGGGCGTCTCCGGGAGTGTGTTAATATTTACAGGGGGTCCCCGGGAGTGTGTTAATGTTTACAGGGGCTCTCCGGGAGTGTGTTAATAGTTACAGGGCGTCCCCGGGAGTGTGTTAATATTTACAGGGGGTCTCCGGGAGTGTATTAATAGTTACAGGGTGTCACCGGGAGTGTGTTAATATATACAGGGGGTCTCCGGGAGTTTGTTAATATTGCAGGGGGTCTCTGGGACTGGTTTAATATTCACAGGCTGTCTCTGGGAGTGGGTTAATATTCACAGGGGGTCCCCAGAACTGTGTTAATATTTATATGTACTTCCCGTGTATGTGTTAATATTTACAGGGACTACCCGGGAGTGTGTTAATATTTACAGGGTGTCCCCGGGAGTGTGCTAATATTTACAGGGTGTCCCCAGGAGTTTGTTAATATTTACAGGGGTTCTCCGGGAGTGTGTTAATATTTACAGGGAGTCTCCGGGAGTGTGTTAATATTTACAGGGTGTCTCCGGGAGTGTGTTAATATCTACATGGGGTCCCCAGGAGTGTGTTAATATTTACAGGGTATCCCCAGGAGTGTGTTAATATTTACAGGGTGTCTCCGGGAGTGTGTTAATATTTACAGGGGGTCCCCGGCAGTGTGTTAATATTTACAAGGGCTCTCCGGGATTGTGTTAATATTTACTGGGGGTCTCCGGGATTGTGTTAATATTTATAGGATGTCCCCGGGTGTGTGTTAATATTTACATGGGGTCCCCGGGAGTTTGTTAATATTTCCAGGGTATCCCCAGGAGTGTGTTAATATTTACAGGGGGTTTCTGGGAGTGTGTTAATATTTACAGGGGGTTTCTGGGAGTGTGTTAATATTTACAAGGTGTCTCCGGGAGTGTGTTGATATTTACAGGGGGTCCCCGGGAGTGTGTTAATATTTACAGGTGGTCTCCGGGAGTGTGTTAATATTTACAGGGGGCTCTCCAGGAGTGTGTTAATATTTACAGGGGGTCTCCGGGAGTGTGTTAATATTTACAAGTGGTCCCCGGGAGTGTGTTAAAATTTACTGGGGGTCCCTGGGAGTGTGTTAATATTTACAGGGGGTTTCCGGGAGTGTGTTAATATTTACAGGAGGTCTTCGGGAGTATGTTAATATTTACAGGAGTTCTCCGGGAGTGTGTTAATATTTACAGGGTGTCCCCGGGAGTGTGTTAATATTTACAGGGTCTCCGGGAGTGTGTTAATATTTACTGGGGGTCCCCGGGAGTATGTTAATATTTACAGTGTCTCCGGGAATGTGTTAATATTTACAGGGGGTCTCTGGGAGTGGGTTAATATTCACAGGGTGTTTCTGGGAGTGGGTTAATATTCTCAGGGGTTCCCCGGAAGTGTGTTAATATTTACAGGGGCTCCCCCAGAGCGTGTTAATATTTACATGGTGTCCCTGGGAGTTTGTTGATATTTATAGGAGCTTCCCCCAGATTGTCTAAATATTTTCAGGGGGTCTCCGGGACTGTGTTAATATTTGCAGGGGATCTCCGGGAGTGTGTTAATATTTACAGGTGGTCTCCGGGAGAATGTTAATATTTACAGGGGGTCCCTGGGAGTGTGTTAATATTTACAGGGGCTCTCCGGGAGAATGTTAATATTTACAGGTGCTCTCCGGGAGTATGTTAATATTTACAGGAGGTCTCCGGGAGTGTGTTAATATTTACAGGTGGTCTCCGGGAGTGTGTTAATATTTACAGGAGGTCTCCGGGAGTCTGTTAATATTTACAGGGGGTCCCCGGGAGTATGTTAATATTTACAGGGTCTCCGGGAATGTGTTAATATTCACAGGGTGTTTCTGGGTGTGGGTTAATATTTACAGGGTTTCCCCGGAAGTGTGTTAATATTTACGGGGGCTCCCCCAGAGCGTGTTAATATTTACAGGGGGTCCCCGGGACTGTGTTAATATTTACAGGGGGTCTCCGGCAGTGTGTTAATATTTAATGGTGGTCCCCGGGAGTGTGTTAATATTTACAGGGAGTCCCTGGGAGTGTGTTAATATTTATAGGAGCTTCCCCCAGATTGTCTAAATATTTACAGGGGGTCCCCGGGAGTGTGTTAATATTTACATGTGCTCCCCGGGTGTGTGTTAATATTTACACTTGGTCCCCGCGAGTGTGTTAATATTTACAGGGGGTCTCCGGGAGTGTGTTAATATTTACAGGGTGTCCCCGGGAGTGTGTTAATATTTACAGGGGATCCCCGGGAGTGTGTTAATATTTACAGGGGCTCCGGGAGAGTGTTAATATTTACTGGGGGTGTCAGGGAGTGTTTTAACATTTACAGGGGGTCCCCGGGAGTGTGTTAATAATTACAGGGTGTCCCCGGTAGTGTGTTAATATTTACAGGGTGTCCCCGGGAGTGTGTTAATATTTACAGGGGGTCCCCGGGACTGTGTTGATATTTACAGGGGGTCTCCGGGAGTGTGTTAATATTTACAGGGGGCCCCCGGGACTGTGTTGATATTTACAGGGGGTCTCCGGGAGTGTGTTAATATTTACTGGGGCTCTCCGGGAGTGTGTTAATATTTACAGGGGGTTCCCGGGAGTGTGTTAATATTTACAGGGGGTCCCCGGGACTGTGTTGATATTTACAGGGGGTCTCCGGGAGTGTGTTAATATTTACTGGGGCTCTCCGGGAGTGTGTTAATATTTACAGGGGGTCCCTGGGAGTGTGTTAATATTTATAGAGGGTCTCCGGGAGTGTGTTAATATTTACAGGGGTTCCCCGGGAGTGTGTTAATATTTACAGGGGGTCCCCGGGAGTGTGTTAATATTTACAGGGGGTCCCCGGGAGTATGTTAATATTTACAGGGTCTCCGGGAATGTGTTAATATTTACAGGGGGTCTCTGGGAGTGGGTTAATATTCACAGGGTGTTTCTGGGAGTGGGTTAATATTCTCATTGGTTCCCCGGAAGTGTGTTAATATTTACAGGGGCTCCCCCAGAGTGTGTTAATATTTACATGGTGTCCCTGGGAGTTTGTTGATATTTATAGGAGCTTCTCCCAGATTGTCTAAATATTTTCAGGGGGTCTCCGGGACTGTGTTAATATTTGCAGGGGGTCTCCGGGAGTGTGTTAATATTTACAGGGGCTCTCCGGGAGTGTGTTAATATTTACAGGGGCTCTCCGGGAGAATGTTAATATTTACAGGTGGTCTCCGGCAGTGTGTTAATATTTACAGGGGATCTCCGGGAGTGTGTTAATATTTGCAGGGGATCTCCGGGAGTGTGTTAATATTTACAGGTGGTCTCCGGGAGAATGTTAATATTTACAGGGGGTCCCTGGGAGTGTGTTAATATTTACAGGGGCTCTCCAGGAGAATGTTAATATTTACAGGTGGTCTCCGGGAGTATGTTAATATTTACAGGGGGTCTCCGGGAGTGTGTTAATATTTACAGGTGGTCTCCGGGAGTGTGTTAATATTTACTGGTGCTCTCCGGGAGTGTGTTAATATTTACAGGGGCTCCCCGGGAGTGTGTTAATATTTACAGGGTGTCCCCGGGAGTGTGTTAATATTTACAGGGTGTCCCCGGGAGTGTGTTAATATTTATAGAGGGTCTCCGGGAGTGTGTTAATCTTTACAGGGGGTCTCCGGGAGTGTGTTAATATTTACAGGGGCTCCCCGGGAGTGTGTTAATATTTACAGGGTGTCCCCGGGAGTGTGTTAATATTTACAGGGTGTCCCCGGGAGTGTGTTAATATTTATAGAGGGTCTCCGGGAGTGTGTTAATATTTACAGGGGGTCTCCGGGAGTGTGTTAATATTTACAGTGTGTCTCCGGGAGTGTGTTAATATTTACAGGGAGTCTCCGGGAATGCGTTAGTATTTACAGGGTCTGTTTTCTTTTTGTAGATATTGCTGAAGAGATGCCAAAGATGGAGATTGACGTGTCGGTGACCGAACGCCTGGAAGTCGTGGACGAGATGCCGCCCGGTGAGACCCCCACAGTCGAATCGGCCTTTCCCTCGGCCCCCGGCCGGCCCCACCGCTGCCTCACTTGCCCCAAGTCCTTCCGCTACCCCTCGCAGCTGCTGCTGCACCAGCGGCGGCACCAGCGCGAGAAGGTGCTGAGCTGCCCCGAGTGCCGCGAGAAGTTCGCCTCGCGGCTGGAGCTCTCCCGCCACCGGCGGCTGCGGCACGAGGAGCAGGCCGGGCCCTGGCGCTGCGCCGAGTGCGGCAAGGAGTTCGCCAAGGCCCGCTCGCTCTCCGACCACCGCCGGCTGCACACGGCCGAGCGGCAGTACCGCTGTCAGCTGTGCGGCAAGTCCTTCCTCTACCCCTCCCAGCTGGCCAAGCACCGGCACGCCCACACCGGCGAGCGGCCCTGCAAGTGCCCCGTCTGCGGCAAGGGCTTCTCCGTGGCCTCCGTGCTCCAGCGGCACCAGCTCATCCACACCGGGGAGCGGCCCTACCCCTGCCCGGACTGCGGCAAGGCCTTCAGCCAGTCCTCGCACCTCAAGACGCACCGTCGGCTGCACACGGGCGAGCGGCCCTACCCCTGCGGCCTGTGCGGCAAGGCCTTCCGGGCGGCCTCCACCCTGGCCAAGCACCTGCTGGCCCACTCCCGGCCCGGCCCCCACCGCTGCGGCCAGTGCGGCAAGGAGTTCGCCCGGCCGGACTCGCTGCGGGCCCACGAGCGGGCCCACGCCTCCCCGGGCCGCCCCCTGCAGTGCCGGCTGTGCGAGCGCAGCTTCCCGTACCCGTCGCTGCTGCGCGTCCACGAGCGCTCCCACGGCGTTGCCGGCGGCGGCGGTGGCGCCGGCGGCCAGGCCCGGGCCTACCAGTGCAGCTTCTGCCCCCGGGCCTTCCCTTACCCCTCGCAGCTGGCCATGCACCAGCGCACCCACACGGGCGAGCGGCCCTTCCGCTGCAGCCTGTGCGGCAAGGGCTTCACCGTCCCCTCCAAGCTGCGCTCCCACCAGCACGTCCACACGGGCGACAAGCCCTTCAAGTGCACGGCCTGCGGCAAGGGCTTCACCCAGTCCTCGGCGCTGCTGCGGCACCAGCACACCCACACCGGCGAGCGGCTCTACCGCTGCGGCCAGTGCGGACGCTCCTTCGGCCAGTCCTCCCACCTCAAGGCACACCAGCGCACGCACGCGGGCGGCGGCGGCGAGGGGGGGGGCCGGACCCCGACCCAGCCGCCGGCCGAGGGCGGGCCCTTCATCTGCACGGCCTGCGGGCGGGGCTTCAGCCGCTTCCGCTCGGTGGCCGCCCACCGGTGCCGGGAGGGCCCACCGCCCGCCCTGCACCAGTGCGGCTTCTGCCCGCGCTCCTTCCGCTACCCCTCGCAGCTGACCCTGCACCGGCGGGTGCACACCGGCGAGCGGCCCTTCGCCTGCGGCCTGTGCGGCAAGGCCTTCGCCGTCCCCTCCAAGCTGCGGGCCCACCAGCTCACCCACACCGGCGAGCGGCCCTTCCGCTGCGCGGCCTGCGGCAAGGGCTTCACCCAGTCCTCGGCGCTGCTGCGGCACCAGCACACCCACACCGGCGAGGGCCGGGCCCACCGCTGCTCGGCCTGCGGACGCTCCTTCCGCTGGCCCGCCCACCTGCGGGCCCACCAGCAGCAGGCGCCGCCCGGCGGGCCCTGCGCCCGTGCCCAGGCCCCCGAGGAGCGGCCCTGCCCCTGCCCCCACTGCCCCAAGCGCTTCCGCTACCCCTCGCAGCTGGCCCTGCACCGCTCGGTCCACACCGGCGAGCGGCCCTTCCCCTGTGGCCCGTGCGGCCGGGCCTTCGCCTCCGCCTCCAAGCTGAGGGCCCACCAGCGGCTGCAGCACCGCGGCGGGGAGCAGGCCTCGGGCCCGGGCAGGCCCCGCAAGCCGGGACGGGCCCAGGCGGCCGGGCCCGGCGAGCCGGAGCAGGCCGGGACCGCCGGCCCTCCTCCCGCCGCCCCCCCCACCCGCTCCCACCAGTGCCCCTTCTGCCCCAAGGCTTTCCTCTACCCCTCCCGCCTGGCCCTCCACCAGCGCATCCACACCGGCGAGAGGCCCTTCCAGTGCGGCCTGTGCCGCAAGGGCTTCGCCGTCTCCTCGGCCCTGCTGCGGCACCGCCTCATCCACGCCGGGGAGCGGCCCTACGAGTGCGCCGAGTGCGGCAAGGCCTTCACCCAGTCCTCCCACCTCAAGACCCACCGGCGCCTCCACTCCGCCCCCAGGCCTCCCCCGCCCTTCCAGTGCGGCCTGTGCGGCCGGGCCTTCAGGGCCCAGAGCGGCCTGGACAAGCACCGGGCCGGCGGCTGCCCCCGGGAGGGGGAGGGGGAGGGGGAGGCCGGCCAGGACCGGGGTCAGGGCCGCCCGAGGAGGAGGAGGAGGCTCCAGCCCGGCGAGAAGCCCCACCGCTGCCCCGAGTGCCCCCGCGCCTTCCGCTACCCGTCACAGCTGAAGGCCCACGGCCGGGCCCACGCCGCCGGAGGTGGGGGTGAGGAGGCCGCCTCCCGCCGCCGGCAGGCCCCGGCGCCGCCCCCCCCTCCCCGGCACCAGTGTCCCCTCTGCCACAAGCTCTTCCGCTACCCCTCGCAGGCGGCCAAGCACCGGCTGGCCCACACCGGCGAGAGGCCCTGCGTGTGCGGCCTGTGCGGCAAGGCCTTCGCCGTCTCCTCGGCCCTGCGCCGCCACCGGCTCACCCACACCGGCGAGAGGCCCTACCGCTGCGCCGAGTGCGGCCGGGCCTTCACCCAGTCCTCCCACCTCAAGACCCACCGGCACCGGGTCCACCACCACCACCAGCGCCAACACCAGCAACAACAACAACAGGCCCAGCCTCAGCTCAAGGCCGAGCCCGGGCCCGAGCCCCAGCTCAAGGCCGAACCCGGGCCCCAGCTGCAGCCCAAGAGCGAGCCGGGCCTCCCCGGCGGCGATGGGTACCCCCAGGCCCAGCTCACCGCCCTCCCTGGCCCGGGGCAGCTCTCCCCCCCCACCCACCGCCCTCCGCTCACCGCCCTCTGCGCCGAGCAGAAGCCCCTCGGACTCCCAGAGGTGCCCTCCCACTACCCCGTCACCCACTGACCTGGCCCCCAGCCGGTGGGCTTGGGAGGGAGCGGGGAGGGGGCATCTCTCTCTCTCTCTCTCTCCCCTCTTCAGCCCCATTCCTCCCCCCTCCACCCCGAGTCGTGAGTTTACCAGTCACAACGCTGCCCCCATGTGATATCTCCACATCCCTTCTCTCTCCCCACCACCCCCTTCACACTCAGGCTTTGTGGGGGGTGGGGGTTTGGGGGGGGAGAGAAGGGCTGGATTGACCTGGATTCCCGCTCCCACAGCCCCCACCCCACCCTCCACCCCCCACCCCCACCCCCACCCGCCAGCCAGGTGGGCAAGGCCAGGGGTCCAGGCCGGACGGACGCTCGAGGTGAGACGCCGGGAGGATGGAGTGAACTCCACAGCTGGACAGTCCCTGCTGACCAGGCCCCTCCCGGGCGAGATGACCGGTCCCGGTGGGAGACGGACGGACGGCGATGGCGATGGCGGCGAGGTGGATTTCGCTGGGGTGTCAGGAGCAGAGGTCACCCGGGGTCTCGCTCGCTCCCACCAGACTCGAGCGTGCAGAGCCCCCTGAACCGGGCGGACTGGACTCCACCTCTTCCTACCCCCAACACCCCCCAACCGCTTCTCGATGGCTCCGGCCATCACCTCATCACCCGGTCAGCGGCACAGATGGACAGAGGGAGGTTAGGCTGGGCCATCCCTTCTCTCAGTGCTGGAGTTTACCTGCATGTTGGCTGGGCAAACGCAGAGAGAGAGGGAAAAGAGAGACAACGGAGAGAGAGAGAGAGAGTGCGGGGGGAGAGAGAGAGAGAGAGAGTGCGGGGGGAGAGAGAGAGAGAGTGCAGGGGGAGAGAGAGAGAGAGAGTGCAGCGGGGAGAGAGAGAGAGAGAGAGAGTGCGGGGGGAGAGAGAGAGAGAGTGCGGGGGGAGAGAGAGAGAGAGAGAGTGCAGCGGGGAGAGAGAGAGAGACTGCAGAAGGGAGAGAGAGAGTTTGGGGGAGTAAAAGAGACTGCAGGGGGGAGACAGAGAGTGCGGGAGGGAGAGAGAGTCAGAGCACAGTACAATGTAGACACTGCTGAACAGACACTGCGGAGAGAGACACTGCGGAGAGACAGAGACAGAGACACTGCGGAGCTCAGTACAACATAGACACTGTGGAGAGAGACACTGCGGAGAGAGAGACTGCGGAGAGACAGAGAGACACTGCGGAGAGAGACACTGCGGAGAGAGAGAGAGACACTGCGGAGAGAGAGACTGCGGAGAGACAGAGAGACACTGCGGAGAGAGACACTGCGGAGAGAGAGACACTGTGGAGAGAGACACTGCGGAGAGAGAGACACTGCGGAGAGAGAGACTGCGGAGAGACAGAGAGACACTGCGGAGAGAGACACTGCGGAGAGAGACACTGCGGAGAGAGACACTGCGGAGAGAGAGACACTGCGGAGAGACACTGCGGAGAGAGACACTGCGGAGAGACAGAGAGACACTGCTGAGAGAGACAGAGAGACTGCGGAGCTCAGTACAACATGGACACTGTGCTGAAGAGACATTGCGGAGAGACAGAGAGAGAGAGAGACACTGCGAAGAGACAGAGAGAGACATTGCGGAGAGACAGAGAGAGAGAGAGACACTGCGGAGAGACAGAGAGAGACATTACGGAGAGACAGAGAGAGAGAGAGAGACTGCGGAGAGAGACACTGCGGAGAGAGAGACTGCGGAGAGAGACACTGCGGAGAGAGAGACTGCGGAGAGAGACACTGCGGAGAGAGACAGAGAGAGACGCTGCGGAGGGAGACACTGCGGAGAGAGACACTGCGGAGAGAGACACTGCGGAGAGAGACGCTGCGGAGAGACACTGCGGAGAGAGACGCTGCGGAGAGAGACGCTGCGGAGAGACACTGCGGAGAGAGAGACTGCGGAGAGAGACACTGCGGAGGGAGACACTGCGGAGAGACAGAGAGACACTGCGGAGAGAGACACTGCGGAGGGAGACACTGCGGAGAGACAGAGAGACACTGCGGAGAGAGACACTACGGAGAGACACTGCGGAGAGAGACACTGCGGATAGAGACGCTGCGGAGAGACAGAGAGAGACACTGCGGAGGGAGACACTGCGGAGAGACAGAGAGACACTGCGGAGAGAGACACTGCGGAGAGAGACACTGCGGAGAGAGACACTGCGGAGAGAGACGCTGCGGAGAGAGACGCTGCGGAGAGACACTGCGGAGAGAGACACTGCGGAGAGAGACACTGCGGAGAGAGACACTGCGGAGAGAGACACTGCGGAGAGAGAGAGACTGCGAAGAGACAGAGAGAGAGAGACTGCGGAGAGAGACACTGCGGAGAGAGAGAGACTGCGGAGAGAGACACTGTGGAGAGAGAGAGACTGCGGAGAGAGACACTGCGGAGAGAGAGACACTGCGGAGAGAGAGAGACTGCGGAGAGAGAGAGAGACACTGCGGAGGGAGACACAGCGGAGAGAGACAGAGAGAGAGACTGCGGAGAGAGACACTGCGGAGAGACAGAGAGAGAGAGACTGCGGAGAGAGAGAGAGAGAGAGACTGCGGAACATCAGCAGGACATGGACACTTCCCCTTCTGCCCACTGTGTAGGGTCTTTAAGCCTGGGTCAGGATGTGACGATCAGTCACTGTACAGCATTGAAAGGCTGTCATGAAACTGTGTAACTCGTACTCTCTCTGTCTCTGTCTCTGTCTCCCGCTCTCTCTTCATATATATATGTGTATAAATATATATATATTAGAATAAAACTTCCTGTTTCACATGTCATTCACAATTAATAAAACATGAAGCAGAACAAAGCAGAAACTGTGGCTATCCGGAGAGATGTGTGGAGAGGGTGGGGAGCCGATTCTGGGAATAAGCAGCAAGCTATTGGGATACTGTACTTTATATCACGAGAGTGACGAGAGTACAAAGCCTAGAGTCACACTTACAGGGGAACCGCAGAGATGACACCACAGCTGGAGTAGCGTGGAATCGTTGGTGCACCCGGCAAGGTGTGGTTGCACTGTCGATTTAGCGGGGCGGACAAGTTAGGAGCAGGAGGAGGCCGCTCTGCCCCTCCAGCCCTGCTGCCCCGTTCAATAAGATGGTGGCTGATCTGATTGTCACCTGAACCCCACATTCCCGTCTCCCCCCCCGATAACCTTTCACCCCCTTGTTAATCCAGAATCTATCTCCCTCGGCCTTAAAAATATTCAAAGTCTCTGCTTCCACCGCCTGTTGAGGGAGAGAGTTCCAAAGACTCACCACCCTCTGAGAGAAAACATTTCCCCTCATCTCTGTCCTAAATGGGTGACCCCTTATTTTTAAACAGTGACCCCCACCCCCCCTCATTCTAGATTCTCCCACAAGAGGAAACATCCTCTCCACATCCCCCCTCCCTGTCCAAGACCCCTCAGGATCTTAAAGGTTTCAGTCAAGTGGCCTCTCACTCTTCTAAACTCCAGCGGATACGAGCCTAACCTGTCCGACCTTCCCTCATAAAACAGGCCGCGCATCCCTGCTCTTAAGTCGGGTAAACCCCTCAACTGTCCCCGGACGCCAAGGGTTAAATCGCGAGGGGAGGTTAAGCTCCAACGAGGGTTAAGCTTCCTGAAATCGAGAAGGCGAAGGGGAGATTTGGTCAAAGCGTTCAGGATGTAAATGGGAGCGGAGAGAGAGGGGGAGACCATCCCTGCTAGTCAGGGAGACTCAGACAAGGGGTGGCGGGGGGGCAACATCCCTTAGCCAAACTCAGGAGTGAAAATGAGGATAAACATCCACACTCAAAGGGCTGTTTTCAGAACTCTCTCCCGCAAACGGCAATTGACCTTGGATCAGGTCATTTTAAATCAGAGATTGATAAACTTTTACTGGCCCGCGGTATTAAGTGATACAGGGTAAAGGCGGGTCAATGAAGATAGGTCACAGACCTCGTCAAATGTCTGGGCCTCCTGTTCCTGTGTAACAGGCTCGAGGGGCTGAATGGGCCTCCTCCTGTTCCTGTGTAACAGGCTCGAGGGGCTGAATGGGCCTCCTCCTGTTCCTGTGTAACAGGCTCGAGGGGCTGAATGGGCCTCCTCCTGTTCCTGTGTAACAGGCTCAAGAGGGGCTGAATGGGCCTCCTCCTGTTCCTGTGTAACAGGCTCGAGAGGGGCTGAATGGGCCTCCTCCTGTTCCTGTGAAACAGGCTCGAGGGGCTGAATGGGCCTCCTCCTGTTCCTGTGTAACAGGCTCGAGAAGGGCTGAGGGGAGTGGGGTTTGAAGATGATTGCTACCTTTCTGGTGTTAAATGGATGTGGCAAAGCATGCGCACTGATTAAAACAGTCCTTGTTAGAAGCTGAAAGATGGGTTGGGTAGATAATGGCGGCCTCTCCTCCCGACATCTCCATCTCTCCCAGTCTGGATGAGCTATGGAAAGGAGCGTCAGGAGGAAATCCTCTCGTTGTCCGGGGGCTAAACCTTGGTCCATTGATTTTCCAGTGACTCGTTGCTCTGCAGGAATAGCAACACTTTCAGGGTGGTAACCCAGTCGGTACGGAGAAGATTAAACTCATCCACACGCTGCTCACCCTCGTACCCCAGCGATTGGGCATCTAGGGTACTCTCCCTCCACCAACACCGACGCACAGTAGCAGCAGTGTGTGTACCATCTACAAGATGCACTGCAGGAACTCACCAAGGCTCCTTCGACAGCACCTTCCAAATCCACGACCACTACCATCTAGAAGGACAAGGGCAGCAGACACATGGGAACCCCACCACCTGGAAGTTCCCCTCCGAGCCCCTCACCATCCTGACTTGGAAATATATCGGCCGTTCCTTCACTGTCGCTGGGTCAAAATCCTGGAACTCCCTCCCTAACAGCACCGTGGGTGTACCTACACCACACGGACAAAATCCTGGAACTCCCTAACAGCGCCGTGGGTGTACCTACACCACACGGACAAAATCCCGGAACTCCCTCCCTAACAGCGCCGTGGGTGTACCTACACCACACGGACAAAATCCCGGAACTCCCTCCCTAACAGCGCCGTGGGTGTACCTACACCACACGGACAAAATCCCGGAACTCCCTCCCTAACAGCGCCGTGGGTATACCTACACCACACGGACAAAATCCTGGAACACCCACCCTAACAGCGCCGTGGGTGTACCTACACCACACGGACAAAATCCTGGAACTGCCTCCCTAACAGCGCCGTGGGTGTACCTACACCACACAGACAAAATCCCGGAACTCCCTCCCTAACAGCGCCGTGGGTGTACCTACACCACACGGACAAAGTCCTGGAACTCCCTCCCTAACAGCGCCGTGGGTGTACCTACACCACACGGACAAAGTCCTGGAACTCCCTCCCTAACAGCGCCGTGGGTGTACCTACACCACACGGACAAAATCCTGGAACTCCCTCCCTAACAGCGCCGTGGGTGTACCTACACCACAGGGACAAAATCCTGGAACTCCCTCCCTAACAGCGACGTGGGTGTATCTAACCGGCACAGGCAATATCAAGGCTGCACTTTCAGAGGATCAGTACTGAGCGATTTAAACAGGAGAATGAGGATTGTAGGGTCTGGAGGAGGTTACAGAGATAGGGAGGGAGGGGGTGAGGGAGGGATTTGAACAGGAGGATGAGAATTGTAGGGGCAGGAGGGGGTTCCAGAGATAGGGAGGGAGGGGGGGCAAGGGAGGGATTTGAACAGGAGGATGAGAATTGTAGGGACTGGAAGCGGTTACAGAGATAGGGAAGGCGGGGTTGAGGGAGGGATATGAACAGGAGGATGAGAATTGTAGGGGCTGGAGGAGGTTACAGAGATAGGGAGGGAGGGGGAGAGGGAGGTATTTGAACAGGAGGATGAGAATTGTAGGGGCTGGAGGAGGTTACAGAGATAGGGAGGGAGGGGATGAGGGAGGGATTTGAACAGGAGGGTGAGAATTGTAGGGGCTGGAGGAGGTTACAGTGATAGGGAGGGACGGGGTGAGGGAGGGATTTGAACAGGAGGATGAGAATTGTCGGGGCTGGAGTAGGTTACAGAGATAGGGAGGGAGGGGGTGAGGGAGGGATTTGAACAGGAGGATGAGAATTGTCGGGGCTGGAGTAGGTTACAGAGATAGGGAGGGAGGGTTTGAAGGAGGGATTTGAACAGAAGGATGAGAATTGTAGGGGCTGGAGGAGGTTACAGAGATAGGGAGGGAGGTGGTGAGGGAGGGAGTTGAACAGGAGGATGAGAATTGTTGCAGTTGGAGGAGGTTACAGAGATAGGGAGGGAGGGGCTGAGGGAGTGATTTGAACAGGAAGATGAGAATTGTAGGGTCTGGAGGCGGTTACAGAGATAGGGAGAGAGGGGGTGAGGGAGGCATTTGAGCAGGAAGAAGGGAACTGTAGGGGCTGGAAGAGGTTACAGAGATAGGGAGCGAGGGAGTGATGGAGGGAGTTGAACAGGAGGGTGAGAATTGGAGGGGCTGGAGGAGGTTACAGAGATAGGGCGGGAGGGGTGAGGGAGGGTTTTGAACAGGAGGATGAGAATTGTGGGGGCTGGACGAGGTTACGGAGATAGGGAGGGAGGGGGTGAGGGAGGGATTTGAATAGGAGGATTGGAATTGTAGGAGCTGGAGGAGGTTACAGAGATAGGGAGGGAGGGGGTGAGGGAGGGATTTGAACAGGAGGATGATTATTGTAGGGGCTGGAGGAGTTTACAGATATACGGAGGGAGGGATTTGAACAGGAGGATGAGAATCGCAGGGGCTGAAGGAGGTTGCAGAGATAGGGAGGGAAGGTTGTGAGGGAGTGATTTGAACAGGAGGATGAGAAGTGTAGGGGCCGGAGGAGGTTACAGAGAAAGGGAGGGAGGGGGTGAAGGAGGGATTTGAATAGGAGGATGGGTATTGTAGGGGCAGGAGGAGGTTACAGAGATAGGGAGGGAGTGGGTGAAGGAGGGATTTGAATAGGAGGTTGGGAATTGTAGGGGCTGGAGGAGTTTACAGAGATAGTGAGGGATGGGGTGAGGGAGGGATTTGAATAGGAGGATGCGAATTGTAGGAGTTGGAGGAGGTTACAGAGATAGGGAGGGAAGGTTGTGAGGGCCGGATTTGAACAGGAGGATGAGAATTATTGGAGCTGGAGATTACAGAGATAGGGAGGGATGAGGCAAGGGAGGGATTTGAGCATGAGGAAGGGAACTGTAGGGGCTGAAGGAGGTTAAGGAGATAGTGAAGGAGAGGATGTGGGAGGGATTTCAACAGGAGGATGAGAATTGAAGGGGCTGGAGGAGGTTACAGAGATAGGGAGGGAGGGGGTGAGGGGGGGATTTGAACAGGAGGATGAGAATTGTAGGGTCTGGAGGAGGTACAGAGACAGGGAGGGAGGTGTCAAGGGAGGGATTTGAACAGGAGGACGAGAATTGTAGGGTCTGGAGGAGGTACAGAGACAGGGAGGGAGGTGGCGAGGGAGGGATTTGAACAGGAGGATGAGAATTGTAGGGGCTGGAGGAGGTTACAGAGATAGGGAGGGAGGGGGTGAGGGAGGGATTTGAACGGGAGGATGAGAACTGTAGGAGCTGGAGGTTACAGGGATAGGGAGGGATGAGGCAAGGGAGGGATTTGAGCATAAGGAAGGGAACTGTAGGGGCTGGAGGAGGTTAAGGAGATAGTGAGGGAGATGATGTGGGAGGGATTTGAAGAGGAGGATGAGAATTGTATGGGCTGGAGGAGGTTACAGAGATAGGGAGGGAGGGGGTGAGGGAGGGATTTGAAGAGGAGGATGCGAATTGTATGGGCTGGAGGAGGTTACAGAGATAGGGAGGGAGGGGGTGAGGGAGGGATTTGAACAGGAGGATGAGAATTGTAGGGGCTGGAGGAGGTTACAGAGATAGGGAGGGAGGGGGTGAGGGACGGATTTGACCAGGATGCTAAGAATTGTAGGGGCTGGAGGATGTTACAGAGATAGGGAGGGTGGGGGTGAGGGAGGTATCTCAAGATGAGGATGAGAATTGTAGGGGCTGGTGCGGGTTAAAGAGATAGGGAGGGTGGGGTTGAGGGAGGGATTTGAAGAGGAGCATGAGAATTGTAGGGGCTGGAGGAGGTTACAGAGATTGGGAGGGTGGGGGAGAGGGAGGGATGTGAACAGGAGGATGGGAATTGTAGGGGCTGGAGAAGGTTACAGAGATAGGGAGTGAGGGAGGGATTTGAACAGGAGGATGGGAACTGTAGGGGCTGGAGGAGGTTACAGAGATAGGGAGGGAGGGGGTGAGGGAGGGATTTGAATAGGAGGATGGGAATTGTAGGGGATGGAGGAGGTTACAGAGATAGGGAGGGGGGGTGAGGGAGGGATTTGAACTGGAGTGTGAGAATTGTAGGGGCTGGAGGAGGTTCCAGAGATAGGGAGGGAGGGGTTGAGGGAGGGATTTGAACAGGAGGATGAGAATTGTAGGGGATGGAGGAGGTTACAGAGATAGGGACGGATGTGGTGAGGGAGGGATTTGAACAGGAGGATGAGAATTGTAGGGGATGGAGGAGGTTACAGAGATAGGGAGGGAGGGGTGAGGGAGGGATTTGAACAGAAGGATGAGAATTGTAGGGGCTGGAGGAGGTTACAGAGAAATGGAGGGAGGGGTTGAGGCAGGGATTTCATCAGGAGGATGAGAATTGTATGGGCTGGAGGAGGTTACAGAGATAGGGAGGGAGGGGGTGAGGGAGGGATTTGAACAGGCGGATGAGAATTGTAGGGGCTGGAGGAAGATACAGAGATAGGGAGGGAGGGCTGAGGGAGGGATTTGAACAGGAGGATGAGAATTGTAGGGGCTGGAGGAGGTTACAGAGATAGGGAGGAAGGGGGTGAGGGAGGGATTTCAACAGGAGGATGAGAATTGTAGCGGATGGAGGAGATTACAGAGATAGGGAGGGGGGTTGAGGGAGGTATTTGAACTGGAGTGTGAGAATTGTATGGGCTGGAGGAGGTTCCAGAGATAGGGAGATGGGGTTGAGGGAGGGATTTGAAGAGGAGCATGAGAATTGTAGGGGCTGGAGAAGGTTACAGAGATAGGGAGGGAGCGAGTGAGGGAGGGATTTGAACAGGAGGATGGGAACTGTAGGGGCTGGAGGAGGTTACAGAGATAGGGTGGGAGGGGGTGAGGGAGGGATTTGAATAGGAGGATGGGAATTGTAGGAGCTGGAGGAGGTTACATAGATAGGGAGGGAGGCGGAGAGGGAAGGATTTGAACAGGAGGATGAGAATAGTAGGGCTGGAGGATGTTACAGAGTTAGGGAGGTAGTGGGTGAGGGAGGGATTTGAACAGGAGAATGGGAATTGTTGAGGCTGAATGAGGTTACAGAGATAGGGATGGAGGGGGTGAGGGAGGGATTTGAATAGGAGGATGGGAATTTTAGGGGCTGGAGGAGGTTACACAGATACGGAGGGAGGGGGTGAGGGATGGATTTGAACAGGAGGATGAGATTTGTTGGTACTGGAGTAGGTTACAGAGATAGAGAGGGAGGGTTTGAAGGAGGGATTTGAACAGGAGGATGAGAATTGGAGGGGCTGGAGGTTACAGAGATAGGGAGGGAGGGGGTGAGGGAGGGATTTATGTTGGAGGATGGGAATTGTTGGAGCTGGAGTTTACAGAGATAGGGAGGGATGAGTCAAGGGAGGGATTTGAGCACGAGGAAGGGAACTGTAGGGGCTGGAGGAGGTTAAGGAGATAGTGAGGGAGGGGGTGAGGGAGGGATTTGAACAGGAGGATGAGAATTATAAGAGGTGGAGGTTACAGAGATAGGGAGCGATGAGGCAAGGGAGGGATTTGAGTACGGGGAAGGGAACTGTAGGGGCTGGAGGAGGTTAAGTAGATAATGAGGCAGAGGATGTGGGAGGGATTTGAAAAGGAGGATGAGAATTGTATGGGCTGGAGGAGTTTACAGAGACAGGGAGGGAGGGGGTGAGGGAGTTATTTGAAGAGGAGGATGAGAATTGTAGGGACTGGAGGAGGTTACAGAGATAGGGATGGAGGGGCTGAGGGAGGGATTTGAAGAGGAGCATGAGAATTGTCGGGGCTGGAGGAGGTTACAGAGATCGGGATGGGGTGAGGGAGGGAATTGAACAGGAGGATGAGAATTGTAGAGGCTGGAGGGAGTTACAGAGATAGGGAGTAAGGGGGTGAGGGAGGGATTTGAACTGGAGTGTGAGAATTGTAGGGGCTGGAGGAGGTTACAGAGATAGGGACGGATGGGGAGAGGGAGGGATTTGAACAGGAGGATGAGAATTGTAGGGGATGGAGGAGGTTACAGAGATAGGGAGGGAGGGGGTGAGGGAGGGATTTGAACAGGAGGATGGGAATTGTTGTGTCTGGTGGAGGTTACAGAGATAGGGAGGGAGTGGCTGAGGGAAGGATTTGAACAGGAGGCTGAGAATCGTAGAGCTGGAGGATGTTACAGAGATAGGGAGGTAGGGGGTGAGGGAGGGATTTGTACAAGAGGATGGGAATTGTTGAGGCTGGATGAGGTTACAGAGATAGGGAGGGAGGGTGTGAGGGAGGGATTTGAAGAGGAGAATGAGAATTGTAGGGGCTGGAGGAGGTTACATAGATAGGGAGGGATGTGGCGAGGGAGGGATTTGAAGAGGAGAATGAGAATTGTAGGGACTGGAGGAGGGTACAGAGATAGGGATGGAGGGGCTGAGGGAGGGATTTGAAGAGGAGCATGAGAATTGTCGGGGCTGGAGGAGGCTACAGAGATCGGGATGGGGTGAGGGAGGGAATTGAACAGGAGGATGAGAATTGTAGAGGCTGGAGGGAGTTACAGAGATAGGGAGTAAGGGGGTGAGGGAGGGATTTGAACTGGAGTGTGAGAATTGTAGGGGCTGGAGGAGGTTACAGAGATAGGGACGGATGGGGAGAGGGAGGGATTTCATCAGGAGGATGAGAATTGTAGGGGATGGAGGAGGTTACAGAGATAGGGAGGGAGGCGGTGAGGGAGGGATTTGAATAGGAGGATGAGAATTGTAGGGACTGGAGGAGGTTCCAGACATAGGGAGGGAGGGGGAGAGGGAGGGATTTGAACAGGAGGATGGGAATTGTTGTGTCTGGTGGAGGTTACAGAGATAGGGAGGGAGGGGGTGAGGGAGGGATTTGACCATGATGATGATAATTGTAGGGGCTGGAGGAGGTTGCAGAGATAGGGAGGAAGGGGGTGAGTGAGGTATTTCAAGAGGAGGATGAGAATTGTAGGGGCTGGAGGGGGTTACAGAGATAGGGAGGGAGGGGTTGAGGGAGGGATTTGAAGAGGAGCATGAGAATTGTCGGGGCTGGAGGAGGTTACAGAGATAGGGAGGGAAGGAGTGAGGGAGGGATTTGTACATGCCGATGAGAATTGTAGAGGCTGGAGGAGTTTACAGACATAGGGACGGATGGGGTGAGGGAGGGATTTGAACAGGAGGATGAGAATTGTAGTGGATGGAGGAGCTTACAGAGATAGGGAGGGAGGCGGTGAGGGAGGGATTTGAATAGGAGGATGATAATTGTAGGGACTGGAGGAGGTTACAGAGATAGGGAGGGAGGGGCTGAGGGAAGGATTTGAACAGGAGGATGAGAATTGTGGTGCTGGAGGAGGTTACAGAGATAGGGAGGTAGGGGGTGAGGGAGGGATTTGAACAGGTGGATGGAAATTGTTGAGGCTGGATGAGGTTACAGAGATAGGGAGGGATGGGGTGAGGGAGGGATTTGAACAGAAGGATGAGAATTGTAGGGGCTGGAGGAGGTTACAGAGAAATGGAGGGAGGGGTTGAGGGAGGGATTTCAACAGGAGGATGAGAATTGTAGGGGCTGGAGGAGGTTACAGAGATAGGGAGGGAGGGGGTGAGGGAGGGATTTGAACAGGCGGATGAGAATTGTAGGGGCTGGAGGAAGATGCACAGATAGGGAGGGAGGGCTGAGGGAGGGATTTGAACAGGAGGATGAGAATTGTAGTGGCTGGAGGATGTTACAGAGATAGGGAGCGAGGAGGTGAGGGAGGGATTTGAACAGGAGGATGAGAATTGTAGGGGCTGGAGGAGGTTACAGAGATAGGGAGGAAGGGGGTGAGGGAGGGATTTCAACAGGAGGATGAGAATTGTAGCGGATGGAGGAGATTACAGAGAAAGGGAGGGGGGTTGAGGGAGGTATTTGAACTGGAGTGTGAGAATTGTAGCGGCTGGAGGAGGTTCCAGAGATAGGGAGATGGGGTTGAGGGAGGGATTTGAACAGGAGGATGAGAATTGTACGGGCTGGAGGAGGTTACAGAGATAAGGAGGGAGAGGGCGAGGGAGGGATTTGAACAGGTGAATGAGAATTGTAGGGCCTGGAGGAGGTTACAGAGAATGGGAGCGAGGGAGTGAGGGAGGGATTTGAACAGGAGGGTGTGTATTGTAGGAGCTGGAGGTGGTAACAGAGATAGGGAGGGAGGTGAGTGAGGGAGGATTTTGAACAAGATGAGAATGGTAGGGGCTGGAGGAGGTTACAGAGATAGGGAGGGAGGTGGTGAGGGAGGTATTTGAATAGGAGGTTGGGAATTGAAGGGGCTGGAGGGGGATACGGAGATAGGGAGGGAAGGTTTTGAGGGAGGGATTTGAACAGGAGGATCAGAATTGTAGGGGCCGGAGGAGGTTACAGAGATAGGGAGGGAGGGAGTGAGGGAGGGATTTGAACAGGAGGATGAGAATTGTAGGGTCTGGAGGAGGTTACAGAGACAGGGAGGGAGGGGGTGAGGGAGGGATTTGAACAGGTGAATGAGAATTGTAGGGGCTGGAGGTTACAGAGATAGGGAGGGTGGGTGTGAGGGAGGGATTTGAACAGGAGGATGAGAATTGTAGGAGCTGGAGGTTACAGAGATAGGGAGGGATGAGGCAATGTAGGGATTTAAGCACGAGGAAGGGAACTCTAGCGGCTGGAGGAGGTTAAGAAGATAGGGAGGGAGAGGATGTGGGAGCGATTTGAAGAGGAGGATGAGAATTGTAGGGTCTGGTGGAGGTTACAGAGATAAAGAGGGAGGGGGTGAGGGAGGGATTTGAACAGGAGGATGAGAATTGTAGTGACTGGAGGAGGTTCCAGAGATAGGGAGTGAAGGGGAGAGGGAGGGATTTGAACAGGAGGATGGGAATTGTTGAGGCTGGATGAGGTTACAGAGATAGGGAGGGAGGTGGTGAGGTAGGGATTTGAACAGGAGGATGAGAATTGTAGGGGCTGGAGGAGGTTACAGAGATAGGGAGGGATGAGGCAAGGGAGGGATTTGAGCACGAGGAAGGGAACTATAGGGGCTGGAGGAGGTTCCAGACATAGGGAGGGAGGGTGTGAGGGAGGGATTTGAAGAGGAGAATGAGAATTGTAGGGACTGGAGGACGTTACAGAGATAGGAATGGAGGGGCTGAGGGAGGGATTTGAACAGGAGGATGAGAATTGTAGGGTCTGGAGGAGTTTTCAGAGATAGGGAGGGACGTGTCGAGGGAGGGATTTGAAGAGGAGAATGAGAATTGTAGGGGCTGGAGGAGGTTACAGAGATAGGGAGGGAAGGGGAGAGGGAGGGGTTTGATGAGGAGAATGAGAATTGTAGGGGCTGAAGGAGGTTACAGAGAGGGAGGGAGGGTGAGAGGGAGGGGTTTGAACAGGAGGATGAGAATTGTAGGAGCTGGAGGGGGTACAGAGATAGGGAGTGAGGGGTAGAGGGAGGGATTTGAAGAGGAGAATGAGAATTGTCGGTGCTGGAGGAGGTTACAGAGCTAGGGATGGGGTGAGGGAGGGATTTGAACAGGAGGATGAGAATTGTAGGGCATGGAGGAGGTTACAGAGATAGGAAGGCATCGGTGAGGGAGGGATTCGAACTGGAGTGTGAGAATTGTAGGGGCTGGAGGAGGTTACAGAGATAGGGAGGGAGGGGGTGAGAGAGGGATTTGAACAGGAGGATGAGAATTGCTGCGGATGGAGGAGGTTACAGTGATAGGTAGGGGGGTGAGGGAGGGATTTGAACTGGAGTGTGAGAATTGTAGGGGCTGGAGGAGGTTACAGAGATAGGGACGGATGGGGTGAGGGATGTATTTGAACAGGAGGATGAGAATTGTAGGGGATAGAGGAGGTTACAGAGATTGGGAGGGAAGGGTGAGGGAGGGATTTGAACAGGAGGATGAGAATTGTAGGGGCTGGAGGAGTTTACAGAGATAGGGAGGGAGGGGGTGAGGGAGGGCTTTGAACAGGAGGGTGAGAATTGTAGGGTCTGGAGGAGGTTACAGAGATAGGAACGGAGGGGTGATGGAGGGATTTGAACAGGAGGATGAGAATTGTAGGGGATGGAGGAGGTTACAGAAATAGGGAGGGAGGGGTGAGGGAGTGATTTGAACAGCAGGATGAGAATTGTAGGGACTGGAGGGTGTTACAGGGATAGGGAGTGAGGGGATGAGGGAGGGATTTGAATAGGAGGATGGGAATTGTAGGGGCCGGAGGAGGTGACTCAGATAGGGAGGGAGGGGTGAGGGAGGGATTTGAACAGGTGGATGAGAATTGTAGAAGCTGGAGGTTACAGAGATAGGAAGGGATGAGGCAAGGGAGGGATTTGAACACGAGGAAGGGAACTGTAGTGGCTGGAGGAGGTTAAGGGGATAGTGAGGGAGAGGATGTGGGAGGGGTTTGAAGAGGAGGATGAGAATTGTAGGGACTGGAGGAGGTTACAGAGATAGGGAGAGAGGGGGTGAGGGAGGGATTTGAACAGGAGGATGAGAATTGTAGGGGCTGGAGGAGGTTACAGAGATAGGGAGGGAGGGGGTGAGGGAGGGATTTGAACAGAAGGATGAGAATTATTGGAGCTGGAGGTTACAGAGATAGGGAGGGATGAGGCAAGGGAGGGATTTGAGCACGAGGAAGGGGACTGTAGGGGCTAGAGGAGGTTAAGGAGATAGTGAAGGAGAGGATGTGGGAGGGATTTGAGGAGGAGAATGAGAAATGAAGGGGCTGGAGTAGGTTACAGAGATATGGAGGGAGGGGGTGAGCGAGGGCTTTGAACAGTAGGGTGAGAATTGTAGGGGCTGGAGGAGGTTACAGAGATAGGGAGGGAGGGGGTGAGGGAGGGATTTGAACAGGAGGATGAGAATTGTATGGGCTGGAGGAGGTTACAGAGATAGGGAGGGAGGGGGTGAGGGAGGGATTTGAACAGGAGGATGAGAATTGTAGGGGCTGGAGGAGGTTACAGAGATATGGACGGATGTGGTGAGGGAGGGATTTGAGCAGGAGGATGAGAATTGTAGGGGATGGAGGAGGTTACAGAGATAGGGAGGGAGGGGTGAGGGAGGGATTTGAACAGGAGAATGAGAATTGTAGGGGTTGCACGAGTATACAGCGATAGGGAGGGAGCGTGTGAGGGAGAGATTTGAACAGGAGGATGAGAATTGTAGGGGCTGGAGGAGGTTACAGAGATAGGGAGGGAGGGGGTGAGGGAGGGATATGAACAGGAGGATCAAAATTGTAGGGTTTGGAGGAGGTTAGAGAGAAATGGAGAGAGGGAGTGAGGGAGGGATTTGAACAGGAGGATGAGAATTGTCGGGGCTGGAGTAGGTTACAGAGATAGGGAGGGAGGGGGTGAGGGATGGATTTGAACAGGAGGATGAGAATTGTCGGGGTTGGAGTCGGTTACAGAGATAGGGAGGGAGGGTTTGAAGGAGGGATTTGAACAGGAGGATGAGAATTGTAGGGGGTGGAGGAGGTTACAGAGATAGGGAGGGAGGTGGTGAGGGAGGGAGTTGAACAGGAGGATGAGAATTGTTGCAGTTGGAGGAGGTTACAGAGATAGGGAGGGAGGGGCTGAGGGAGTGATTTGAACAGGAGGATGAGAATTTTAGGGGCTGGAGGAGGTTACAGAGATAGGGAGGGAGGGGCTGAGGGAGTGATTTGAACAGGAAGATGAGAATTTTAGGGGCTGGAGGAGGTTACAGAGATAGGCAGGGAGGGGGCGAGGGAGGCATTTGAGCAGGAGGAAGGGATCTGTAGGGGCTGGAAGAGGTTACAGAGATAGGGAGCGAGGGAGTGAGGGAGGGAGTTGAACAGGAGGGTGAGAATTGGAGGGGCTGGAGGCGGTTACAGAGATAGGGCGGGAGGGGTGAGGGAGGGTTTTGAACAGGAGGATGAGAATTGTGGGGGCTGGACGAGGTTACGGAGATAGGGAGGGAGGGGGTGAGGGAGGGATTTGAACAGGAGGATGGGAATTGTAGGAGCTGGAGGAGGTTACAGAGATAGGGAGGGAGGGGGTGAGGGAGGGATTTGAATAGGAGGATGAGAATTGTAGGGGCTGGAGGAGTTTACAGAGATAGGGTGGGAGGGGGTGAGGGAGGGATTTGAACAGGAGGATGGGAATTGTAGGGGATGGAGGAGGTTACAGAGACAGGGAGGGAGAGGGTGAGGGAGGAATTTGAACAGGTGAATGAGAATAGTAGCAGCTGGAGGTTACAGAGTTAGGGAGGGATGAGGCAACGTAGGGATTTAAGCACGAGGAAGGGAACTCTAGCGCCGGAGGAGGTTAAGAAGATAGTGAGGGAGAGGATGTGGGAGCGATTTGAAGAGGAGGATGAGAATTGTAGGGTCGGGAGGAGGTTACAGAGATAGGGAGGGATCGGTGAGGGAGGGATTCGAACTGGAGTGTGAGAATTGTAGGGGCTGGAGGAGGTTACAGAGATAGGGAGGGAGGGGGTGAGAGAGGGATTTGAGCAGGAGGATGAGAATTGTTGCGGATGGAGGAGGGTACAGAGATAGGGAGGGGGGGTGAGGGATGGATTTGAACTGGAGTGTGAGAATTGTAGGGGCTGGAGGAGGTTACAGAGATAGGGACGGATGGGGTGAGGGAGGGATTTGAACAGGAGGATGAGAATTGAAGGGGATAGAGGAGGTTACAGAGATAGAGAGGGAAGGGTGAGGGAGGGATTTGAACAGGAGGATGAGAATTGTAGGGGCTGGACGAGTTTACAGAGACAGGGAGGGAGGGGGTGAGGGAGGGCTTTGAACAGGAGGGTGAGAATTGTAGTGTCTGGAGGAGGTTACAGAGATAGGAACGGAGGGGGTGATGGAGGGATTTGAAAGGAGGATGAGAATTGTAGGGGATGGAGGAGGTTACAGAAATAGGGAGGGAGGGTTGAGGGAGTGATTTGAACAGCAGGATGAGAATTGTAGGGGCTGGAGGGTGTTACAGGGATAGGGTGTGAGGGGGTGAGGGAGGGATTTGAACTGGAGGGTGAGAATTGTAGGGGCTGGATGAGTTAACAAAGATAGGGAGGGAGGGGGTGATGGAGGGATTTGAATAGGAGGATGGGAATTGTAGGGGCTGGAGGAGGTTTCAGAGATAGGGAGGGAGGGAGTAAGGGAGGGATTTGAACAGGAGGATGGGAATTGTAGGGGCTGGAGGAGGTGACTCAGATAGGGAGGGAGTGGGTGAGGGACGGATTTGAACAGGTGGATGAGAATTGTAGGAGCTGGAGGTTACAGAGATAGGAAGGGATGAGGCACGGGAGGGATTTGAGCACGAGGAAGGGAACTGTAGTGGCTGGAGGAGGTTAAGGGGATAGTGAGGGAGAGGATGTGGGAGGGATTTGAAGAGGAGGATGAGAATTGTAGGGACTGGAGGAGGTTACAGAGATAGGGAGAGAGGGGGTGAGGGAGGGATTTGAACAGGAGGATGAGAATTGTAGGGGCTGGAGGAGGTTACAGAGATAGGGAGAGAGGGGTGAGGGAGGGGTTTGAAGAGGAGAATGAGAATTGTAGGGGCTGGAGGAGGTTACAGAGATATGGAGGGACGGGGCGAGGGAGGGGTTTGAACAGGAGGATGAGAATTGTAGGGGCTGGAGGAGGTTACAGAGATAGGGAGGGAGGGGATGAGGGAGGGATTTGAACAGGATGGTGAGAATTGTAGGGGCTGGAGGAGGTTCCAGAGATAGGGAGGGAGGGGGGTGAGAGAGGGATTTGAACAGGAGGATGGGGATTGTTTGTGCTGGAGGAGGTAACAGAGATAGGGAGGGAGGAGGTGATGGACGGATTTGAACATGAGGATGAGAATTGTAGGGGCTGGAGGATTTTACAGGGATAGGGAGGGAGGGGGTGAGGGACGGATTTGAACAGGAGGATGAGAATTGTAGGGGCTGGAGGAGGTTACAGTGATAGGGAGGGAGGGGGTGAGGGAGGGGTTTGAACAGGAGGATGAGAATTGTCGGGGCTGGAGTATGTTACAGAGATAGGGAGGGAGGGGTTGAAGGAGGGATTTGAACAGGAGGATGAGAATTGTAGGGGCTGGAGGAGGTTACAGAGATAGGGAGGGAGGTGGTGAGGGAGGGAGTTGAACAGGAGGATGAGAATTGTTGCAGTTGGAGGAGGTTACAGAGATAGGGAGGGAGGGGCTGGAGGAGGTTACAGAGATAGGGAGGGAGGGTGTGAGGGAGGGATTTGAACAGGAAGATGAGAATTGTAGGGGCTGGAGGAGGTTATAGAGATAGGGAGGGAGGGGGCCAGGGAGGCATTTGAGCAGGAGGAAGGGATCTGTAGGGGCTGGAAGAGGTTACAGAGATAGGGAGCGAGGGAGTGAGGGAGGGAGTTGAACAGGAGGGTGAGAATTGGAGGGGCTGGAGGAGGTTACAGAGATAGGGCGGGAGGGGTGAGGGAGGGTTTTGAACAGGAGGATGAGAATTGTGGGGGCTGGACGAGGTTACGGAGATAGGGAGGGAGGGGGTGTTGGAGGGATTTGAATAGGAGGATGTGAATTGTAGGAGCTGGAGGAGGTTACAGAGATAGGGAGGGAGGGGGTGAGGGAGGGATTTGAACAGGAGGATGATTATTGTAGGGGCTGGAGGAGTTTACAGAGATGCGGAGGGAGGGTTTTGAGGGAGGGATTTGAACAGGAGGATGAGAATCGTAGGGGCTGGAGGAGGTTACAGAGATAGGGAGGGAAGATTATGAGGGAGTGATTTGAACAGGAGGATGAGAAGTGTAGGGGCTGGAGGAGGTTACAGAGATAGGGTGGGAGGGGGTGAGGGAGGGATTTGAACAGGAGGATGGGAATTGTAGGGGCTGGAGGAGGTTACAGAGACAGGGAGGGAGAGGGCGATGGAGGGATTTGAACAGGTGAATGAGAATTGTAGGGGCTGTAGGAGGTTACAGAGAATGGGAGCGAGGGAGTGAGGGAGGGAGTTGAACAGGAGGGTGTGTATTGTAGGAGCTGGAGGTGGTAACAGAGATAGGGAGGGAGGTGAGTGAGGGAGGATTTTGAACAGGATGAGAATGGTAGGGGCTGGAGGAGGTTACAGAGATAGGGAGGGAGGTGGTGAGGGAGGGATTTGAATAGGAGGTTGGGAATTGAAGCGTCTGGAGGGGGTTACGGAGATAGGGAGGGAAGGTTGTGAGGGAGGGATTTGAACAGGAGAATGAGAATTGTAGAGGCCGGAGGAGGTTACAGAGATAGGGAGGGAGGGGGTGAGGGAGGGATTTGAACAGGAGGATGGGAATTGCAGGGGCTGGAGGAGGTTACAGAGATAGGGAGGGAGTGTTTGAGGGAGGGATTTGAATAGGAGGATGGGAATTGTAGGGGCTGGAGGAGGTTACAGCGATAGGGAGGGCGGGGGTGAGGGAGGGATTTGATCAGAAGGATGAGAATTATTGGAGCTGGAGGTTACAGAGATACGGAGGGATGAGGCAAGGGAGGGATTTGAGCACGAGGAAGGGGACTGTAGGGGCTGGAGGAGGTTAAGGAGATAGTGAAGGAGAGGATGTGGGAGGGATTTGAAGAGGAGGATGAGAAATGTAGGGGCTGGAGTAGGTTACAGAGATAGGGACGGAGCGGGTGATGGAGTGATTTGAACAGGAGGATGAGAATTGTAGGGGCTGGAGGAGGTTACAGAGATAGAGACGGATGTGGTGAGGGAGGGATTTGAACAGGAGGATGAGAATTGTAGGGGATGGAGGAGGTTACAGAGATAGGGAGGGAGGGGGTGAGGGAGGGATTTGAACAGGAGGATGGGAATTGTAGGGCCTGGAGGAGGTTACAGAGAATGGGAGCGAGGGAGTGAGGGAGGGAGTTGAACAGGAGGGTGTGTATTGTAGGAGCTGGAGGTGGTAACAGAGATAGGGAGGGAGGTGAGTGCGGGAGGATTTTGAACAGGATGAGAATGGTAGGGGCTGGAGGAGGTTACAGAGATAGGGAGGGAGGTGGTGATGGAGGGATTTGAATAGGAGGTTGGGAATTGAAGGGGCTGGAGGGGATTACGGAGATAAGGAGGGAAGTTTGTGAGGGAGGGATTTGAACAGGAGGATGAGAATTGTAGGGGCCGGAGGAGGTTACAGAGATAGGGAGGGAGGGAGTGAGGGAGGGATTTGAACAGGAGGATGGGAATTTTAGGGGCTGGAGGAGGTTACAGAGATAGGAGGGGAAGGGGTGAGGGAGGGATTTGAACAGATGGATATGAATTATTGGAGCTGGAGGTTACAGAGATAAGGAGGGATGAGGCAAGGGAGGGATTTGAGCACGAGGAAGGGGTCTGTAGGGGCTGGAGGTGGTTAAGGAGATAGTGAAGGAGAGGATGTGGGAGGGTTTTGAAGAGGAGGATGAGAAATGTAGGGGCTGGAGTAGGTTACAGAGATAGGGACGGAGCGGGTGATGGAGTGATTTGAACAGGAGGATGAGAATTGTAGGGTCTGGAGGAGTTTACAGAGATAGGGACGGATGTGGTGAGGGAGGGATTTGAACAGGAGGATGAGAATTGTAGGGGATGGAGGAGGTTACAGAGATAGGGAGGGAGGGGTGAGGGAGGGATTTGAACAGCAGGATGAGAATTGTAGGGGTTGGACGAGTATACAGCGATAGGGAGGTAGCGTGTGAGGGAGGGATTTGAACAGGAGGATGAGAATTGTAGGGGCTGGAGGAGGTTACAGAGATAGGGAGGGAGGGGGTGAGGGAGGGATATGAACAGGAGGATGAAAATTGTAGGGTATGGAGGAGGTTAGAGAGAAATGGAGAGAGGGAGTGAGGGAGGGATTTCATCTGGAGGATGAGAATTGTAGGGGCTGGAGGAGGTTACAGAGATAGGGAGGGAGGGGGTGAGGGTGGGATTTGAACAGGAGGATGGGAATTGTAGGGGCTGGAGGAGGTTACAGAGATAAGGAGGGAGGGGGTGAGGGAGGGATTTGAATAGGAGGATGAGAATTGTAGGGGCTGGAGGAGGTTACAGAGATAGGGTGGGAGGGGGTGAGGGAGGGATTTGAACAGGAGGATGGGAATTGTAGGCACTGGAGGAGGTTACAGAGATAGGGTGGGAGAGGGCGAGGGAGGGATTTGAACAGGTGAATGAGAATTGTAGGGGCTGGAGGAGGTTACTGAGAATGGGAGTGAGGGAGGGAGTTGAACAGGAGGGTGTGTATTGTAGGAGCTGGAGGTGGTAACAGAGATAGGGAGGGAGGTGAGTGAGGGAGAATTTTGAACAGGATGAGATTGGTAGGGGCTGGAGGAGGTTACAGAGATAGGGAGGGAGGTGGTGATGGAGGGATTTGAATAGGAGGTTGGGAATTGAAGGGGCTGGAGGGGGTTACGGAGATAGGGAGGGAAGGTTGTGAGGGAGGCATTTGAACAGGAGGATGAGAATTGTAGGGGCCGGAGGAGGTTACAGAGATAGGGAGGGAGGGAGTGAGGGAGGGATTTGAACAGGAGGATGGGAATTGTAGGGGCTGGAGGAGGTTACAGAGATAGGAAGGGAAGGGGTGAGGGAGGGATTTGAACAGAAGGATGAGAATTATTGGAGCTGGAGGTTACAGAGATACGGAGGGATGAGACAAGGGAGGGATTTGAGCACGAGGAAGGGGACTGTAGGGGCTGGAGGTGGTTAAGGAGATAGTGAAGGAGAGGATGTGGGAGGGATTTGAAGAGGAGGATGAGAAATGTAGGGGCTGGAGTAGGTTACAGAGATAGGGACGGATGTGGTGAGGGAGCGATTTGAACAGGAGGATGAGAATTGTAGGGGCTGGAGGAGTTTACAGAGATAGGGACGGATGTGGTGAGGGAGGGATTTGAACAGGTGGATGAGAATTGTAGGGGATGGAGGAGGTTACAGAGATAGGGAGGGAGGGGTGAGGTAGGGATTTGAACAGGAGGATGAGAATTGTAGGGGTTGGACGAGTATACAGCGATAGGGAGGGAGCGTGTGAGGGAGGGATTTGAACAGGAGGATGAGAATTGTAGGGGCTGGAGGAGGTTACAGAGATAGGGAGGGAGGGGGTGAGGGAGGGATATGAACAGGAGGATGAAAATTGTAGGGTTTGGAGGAGGTTACAGAGAAATGGAGAGAGGGAGTGAGGGAGGAATTTCATCTGGAGGATGAGAATTGTAGGGGCTGGAGGACGTTACAGAGATAGGGAGGGAGGGGGTGAGTGTGGGATTTGAACAGGAGGATGGGAATTGTAGGGGCTGGAGGAGGTTACAGAGATAGGGAGGGAGGGGGTGAGGGAGGGATTTGAATAGGAGGATGAGAATTGTGGGGGCTGGAGGATGTTACAGAGATAGGGTGGGAGGGGGTGAGGGAGGGATTTGAACAGGAGGATGGGAATTGTAGGGACTGGAGGAGGTTACAGAGATAAGGAGGGAGAGGGCGAGGGAGGGATTTGAACAGGTGAATGAGAATTGTAGGGGCTGGAGGAGGTTACAGAGAATGGGAGTGAGAGAGGGAGTTGAACAGGAGGGTGTGTATTGTAGGAGCTGGAGGTGGTAACAGAGATAGGGAGGGAGGTAAGTGATGGAGGGTTTTGAACAGGATGAGAATGGTTGGGGCTGGAGGAGGTTACAGAGATAGGGAGGGAGGTGGTGAGGGAGGGATTTGAATAGGAGGTTGGGAATTGAAGGTGCTGGAGGGGGTTACGGAGATAGGGAGGAAAGGTTGTGAGGGAGCGGTTTGAACAGGAGGATGAGAATTGTAGGGGCCGGAGGAGGTTAACGAGATAGGGAGGGAGGGGGTGAGGGAGGGATTTGAACAGGAGGATGGGAATTGTAGGGGCTGGAGGAGGTTACAGAGATAGGGAGGGAGGGCGTGAGGGAGAGATTTGAACAGCAGGATGGGAATTGTAGGGGCTGGAGGAGGTTACAGAGATAGGGAGGGTGGGGTTGAGGGAGGGATTTGAATAGGAAGATGGGAATTGTAGGGGCTGGAGGAGGTTACAGAGATAGGGAGGGAGGGGGTGAGGGGGGGATTTGAACAGAAGGATGAGAATTGTAGGGGCTGGAGGAGGTTACAGAGATAGGGAGGGAGTGGGTGAGGGAAGGATTTGAATAGGAGGATGAGAATTGTAGGGGCTGGAGGAGGTTACAGAGATAGGGTGGGAGGGGGTGAGGGAGGGATTTGAACAGGAGGATGAGAATTGTAGGGGCTGGAGGACGTGATTCAGATAGGGAGGGAGGGTGTGAGGGAGGGATTTGAACAGGAGGATGAGAATTGTAGGAGCTGGAGGTTACAGAGATAGGGAGGGATGAGGCAACGTAGGGATTGAAGCACGAGGAAGGGAACTCTAGCGGCTGGAGGAGGTTAAGAAGATAGTGAGGGAGAGGATGTGGGAGCGATTTGAACAGGAGGATGAGAATTGTAGTGACTGGAGGAGGTTACAGAAATATTGCAGGGAGGGTTGAGGGAGGGATTTGAAGAGGAGCATGTGAATTGTCGGGGCTGGAGGAGGTTACAGATATGGAGGGAGGCGGTGAGGGAGGGATTTGAACAGGAGGATGAGAATTGTAGGGGCTGGAGGGGGTTACAGAGATAGGGAGGGAGGTGGTGAGGGAGGGATTTGAACAGGCTGATGGGAATTGTAGGGGCTGGAGGAGGTTACAGAGAAATGGAGGGAGTGGATGAGGGAGGGATTTCAACAGGAAGATGAGAATTGTAGGGGCTGGAGGACTTTACAGAGATAGGGAGGGAGGGGGTGAGGGAGTGATTTGAACAGGAGGATGAGAATTGTAGGGGCGGGAGGAGGTTACAGAGATAGGGAGGGAGGTGGTGAGGGAGGGATTTGAACAGGAGGATGGGAATTGTAGGGGCTGGAGGAGGTTACAGAGAGAGGGAGGGAAGGGGTGAGGGAGGGATTTGAACAGGAGGATGGGAATTGTAGGAGCTGGAGGTTACAGAGATAGGGAGGGATGAGGCAAGGGAGGGATTTGAGCATGAGGAAGGGAACTGTAGGGGCTGGAGGAGGTTCCAGACATAGGGAGGGAGGGTGTGAGGGAGGGATTTGAAGTGGAGAATGAGAATTGTAGGGACTGGAGGACGTTACAGAGATAGGGAGGGAGGGGCTGAGGGAGGGATTTGAACAGGAGGATGGGAATTGTAGGACTGGAGGTTACAGAGATAGGGAGGGATGAGGCAAGGGAGGGATTTGAGCATGAGGAAGGGAACTGTAGGGGCTGGAGGAGGTTCCAGACATAGGGAGGGAGGGTGTGAGAGAGGGATTTGAAGAGGAGAATGAGAATTGTAGGGACTGGAGGACATTACAGAGATAGGGAGGGAGGGGCTGAGGGAGGGATTTGAACAGGAGGATGAGAATTGTAGGGTCTGGAGGAGGTTACAGAGATAGGGAGGGAGGTCATGAGGGAGGGATTTGAACAGGAGGATGAGAATTGTATGGGCTGGAGGAGGTTACAGAGATAGGGAGGGAGGGGGTGAGGGAGGGATTTGAACAGGAGGATGAGAATTGTAGGGGCTGGAGGAGGTTACAGAGACAGGGAGGGTCGTGTCGAGGGAGGGATTTGAAGAGCAGAATGAGAATTGTAGGGGCTGGAGGAGGTTACAGAGATAGGGAGGGAGGGGGAGAGGGAGGTGTTTGATGAGGAGAATGAGAATTGTAGGGGCTGAAGGAGGTTACAGAGATAGGGAGGGAGGGTGAGAGGGAGGGGTTTGAACAGGAGGATGAGAATTGTAGGAGCTGAAGGGGGTACAGAGATAGGGAGTGAGGGGTACAGGGAGGGATTTGAAGAGGAGAATGAGAATTGTCGGTGCTGAAGGAGGTTACAGAGATAGGGATGGGGTGAGGGAGGGATTTGAACAGGAGGATGAGAATTGTAGGGGCTGAAGGAGGTTACAGAGATAGGGAGGGAGGGTGAGAGGGAGGGGTTTGAACTGGAGGATGAGAATTGTAGGAACTGAAGGGGGTACAGAGATAGGGAGTGAGGGGTAGAGGGAGGGATTTGAAGAGGAGAATGAGAATTGTCGGTGCTGAAGAAGGTTACAGAGATAGGGATGGGGTGAGGGAGGGATTTGAACAGGAGGATGAGAATTGTAGGGCATGGAGGAGGTTACAGAGATAGGAAGGGATCGGTGAGGGAGGGATTCGAACTGGAGTGTGAGAATTGTAGGGGCTGGAGGAGGTTACAGAGATAGGGAGGGAGGGGGTGAGAGAGGGATTTGAACAGGAGGATGAGAATTGCTGCGGATGGAGGAGGTTACAGAGGTAGGGAGGGGGGTGAGGGAGGGATTTGAACTGGAGTGTGAGAAATGTAGGGGCTGGAGGAGGTTACAGAGATAGGGACGGATGGGGTGAGGGATGTATTTGAACAGGAGGATGAGAATTGTACGGGATAGAGGAGGTTACAGAGATAGGGAGGGAAGGGTGAGGGAGGGATTTGAACAGGAGGATGAGAATTGTAGGGGCTGGACGAGATTACAGAGATAGGGAGGGAGGGGGTGAGGGAGGGCTTTGAACAGGAGGGTGAGAATTGTAGGGTCTGGAGGAGGTTACAGAGATAGGAACGGAGGGGGTGATGGAGGCATTTGAACAGGAGGATGAGAATTGTAGGGGATGGAGGTGGTTACAGAAATAGGGAGGGAGGGGTGAGGGAGTGATTTGAACAGCAGGATGAGAATTGTAGGGACTGGAGGGTGTTACAGGGATAGGGAGTGAGGGGATGAGGGAGGGATTTGAACTGGAGGGTGAGAATTGTAGGGGCTGGATGAGTTAACAAAGATAGGGAGGGAGGGTGTGATTGAGGGATTTGAATAGGAGGATGGGAATTGTAGGGGCTGGAGGAGGTTTCAGAGATAGGGAGGGAGGTGGTAAGGGAGGGATTTGAACAGGAGGATGGGAATTGTAGGGGCTGGAGGAGGTGACTCAGATAGGGAGGGAGGGGTGAGGGAGGGATTTGAACAGGTGGATGAGAATTGTAGGAGCTGGAGGTTACAGAGATAGGAAGGGATGAGGCAAGGGAGGGATTTGAGCACGAGGAAGGGAAGTGTAGTGGCTGGAGGAGGTTAAGGGGATAGTAAGGAGAGGATGTGGGAGGGATTTGAAGAGGAGGATGAGAATTGTAGGGGCTGGAGGAGGTTACAGAGATAGGGAGGGAGGTGGAGAGGGAGGGGTTTGAACAGGAGGATGAGAATTGTAGGGGCTGGAGGAGTTTACAGAGATAGAGAGGGAGAGGGAGGGATTTGAACAGCAGGATGAGAATTTTAGGGGCTGGAGGAGGTTACAGAGATAGGGAGGTTGGGGTTGAGGGAGGGATTTGACTAGGATGATTTGAATTGTAGGGGCTGCAGGAGGTTCCAGAGATAGGGAGGGAGGTGGCGAGGGAGGGGTTTGAAGAGGAGAATGAGAATTGTAGGGGCTGGAGGAGGTTACAGAGATATGGAGGGACGGGGCGAGGGAGGGGTTTGAACAGGAGGATGAGAATTGTAGCGGCTGGAGGAGGTTACAGAGATAGGGAGGGAGGGGATGAGGGAGGGATTTGAACAGGAGGGTGAGAATTGTAGGGGCTGGAGGAGGTTACAGAGATAGGGATGGAGGGGGGTGAGAGAGGGATTTGAACAGGAGGATGAGAATTGTAGGGGCTGGAGGATTTGACAGGGATAGGGAGGGAGGGGGTGAGGGAGGGATTTGAACAGCAGGATGAGAATTGTCGGGGCTGGAGTAGGTTACAGAGATAGGGAGGGAGGGGGTGAGGGATGGATTTGAACAGGAGGATGAGAATTGTCGGGGTTGGAGTAGGTTACAGAGATAGGGAAGGAGGGTTTGAAGGAGGGATTTGAACAGGAGGATGAGAATTGTAGGGGCTGGAGGAGGTTACAGAGATAGGGAGGGAGGTGGTGAGGGAGGGAGTTGAACAGGAGGATGAGAATTGTTGCAGTTGGAGGAGGTTACAGAGATAGGGAGGGAGGGGCTGAGGGAGTGATTTGAACAGGAAGATGAGAATTGTAGGGGCTGGAGGAGGTTATAGAGATAGGGAGGGAGGGGGCGTGGGAGGCATTTGAGCAGGAGGAAGGGATCTGTAGGGGCTGGAAGAGGTTACAGAGATAGGGAGCGAGGGAGTGAGGGAGGGAGTTGAACAGGAGTGTGAGAATTGGAGGGGCTGGAGGAGGTTACAGTGATAGGGCGGGAGGGGTGAGGGAGGGTTTTGAACAGGAGGATGAGAATTGTGGGGGCTGGACGAGGTTACGGAGATAGGGAGGGAGGGGGTGAGGGAGGGATTTGAATAGGTGGATGGGAATTGTAGGAGCTGGAGGAGGTTACAGAGATAGGGAGGGAGGGGGTGAGGGAGGGATTTGAACAGGAGGATGATTATTGTAGGGGCTGGAGGAGTTTACAGAGATACGGAGGGAGGGTTTTGAGCGAGGGATTTGAACAGGACGATGAGAATCGTAGGGGCTGGAGGAGGTTGCAGAGATAGGGAGGGAAGATTGTGAGGGAGTGATTTGAACAGGAGGATGAGAAGTGTAGGGGCCGGAGGAGGTTACAGAGAAAGGGAGGGAGGGGGTGAAGGAGGGATTTGAATAGGAGGATGGGTATTGTAGGGGCAGGAGGAGGTTACAGAGATAGGGAGGGAGGGGATGAGGGAGGGATTTGAACAGGAGGATGGGAATTGTAGGGTCTGGAGGAGGTTACAGACATAGGGAGGGAGTGGGTGAGGGAGGGATTTGAACAGCAGGATGGGAATTGTAGGGGCTGGAGGAGGTTACAGAGATAGGGAGGGAGTGGGTGAAGGAGGGATTTGAATAGGAGGATGGGAATTGTAGTGGCTGGAGGAGGGTGCAGAGATAGGGAGGGACGGGGTGAGGGAGGGATTTGAATAGGAGGATGCGAATTGTAGGAGTTGGAGGAGGTTACAGAGATAGGGAGGGAAGATTGTGAGGGCCGGATTTGAACAGGATGATGAGAATTATTGGAGCTGGAGATTACAGATTTAGGGAGGGATGAGGCAAGGGAGGGATTTGAGCATGAGGAAGGGAACTGTAGGGGCTGAAGGAGGTTAAGGAGATAGTGAATGAGAGGATGTGGGAGGGATTTCAACAGGAGGATGAGAATTGAAGGGGCTGGAGGAGGTTACAGAGATAGGGAGGGAGGGGGTGAGGGGGGGATTTGACAGGAGGATGAGAATTGTAGGGTCTGGAGGAGGTTACAGAGATAGGGAGGGAGGGGGCGAGGGAGGGATTTGTACAGGAGGATGGGAATTGTAGGGGCTGGATGAGGTTACAGAGATAGGGAGGGAAGGTTGTGAGGGAGGGACTTGAACAGGAGGATAAGAATTGTAGGGACTGGAGGAGGTTACAGAGATAGGGAGGGAGGGGGTGAGGGAGGGATTTGAATAGGAGAATAAGAATTGTAGTGGCTGGAGGAGGTTACAGAGATAGGGATGGGGTTAGGGAGGGATTTGAACAGGAGGATGGGAATTGTAGGGCCTGGAGGAGGTTACAGAGATAGGGAAGGAGGTGGTGAGGAAGGGATTTGAACAGGAGGATGAGAATTGTCGGGGCTGGAGGAGGTTACCGAGATAGGGATCGTGTGAGGGAGGGATTTGAACAGGAGGATGAGAATTGTAGGGGCTGGAGGGGGTTACCGAGATATGGACGGCTGGGGTGAGGGAGGGATTTGAACAGGAGGATGAGAATTGTAGGGGATGGAGGACGTTACAGAGATAGGGAGGGAGGGTGTGAGGGAGGGAGTTGAACAGGATGATGGGAATTGTAGGAGCTGGAGGACGTTTCAGAGATAGGGAGGGAGGGGGTGAGGGAGGGATTTAAACAGAAGGATGAGAATTGTAGGGACTGGAGTGGTTTACAGAGATAGGGAGGGAGGGGGTGAGGGATGGATTTGATCTGGAGGCTGAGAATTGTAGTGGCTGGAGGAGGTTACAGAGATAGGGAGGGAGGGGGTGAGGGAGGGCTTTGAACAGGAGGGTGAGAATTATAGTGTCTGGAGGATGTTACAGAGATTGGGACGGAGGGGGTGATGGGGGGATTTGAACAGGAGGATGAGAATTGTAGGGGATGGAGGAGTTTACAGGGTTCCGGAGTGAGGGGATGAGGGAGGGATTTGAACTGGAGGGTGAGAATTGTAGGGGCTGGATGAGTTAACAAAGATAGGGAGGGAGGGTGTGAGGGAGGGATTTGAATAGGAGGAATGGAATTGTAGGGGCTGGAGGAGGTTTCAGAGATAGGGAGGGAGGGGGTAAGGGAGGGATTTGAACAGGAGGATGGGAATTGTAGGGGCTGGAGGAGGTTACAGAGATAGGGAGGGAGATGGATTTGAACAAGAGGATGAGAATTGTAGGGGCTGGAGGAGGTGACAGAGATAGGGAGGGAGGGGTGAGGGAGGGATTTGAACAGGAGGATGAGAATTGTAGGAGCTGGAGGTTACAGAGATAGGGAGGGATGAGGCAAGGGAGGGATTTGAGCACGAGGAAGGGAACTGTAGTGGCTGGAGGAGGTTAAGGGGATAGTGAGGGAGAGGATGTGGGAGGTATTTGAAGAGGAGGATGAGAATTGTAGGGACTGGAGGAGGTTACAGAGATAGGGAGGGAGGGGGTGAGGGAGGGATTTGAACAGGAGGATGATTATTGTAGGGGCTGGAGGAGTTTACAGAGATACGGAGGGAGGGTTTTGAGGGAGGGATTTGAACAGGAGGATGAGAATCATAGGGGCAGAAGGAGGTTGCAGAGATAGGGAGGGAAGGTTGTGAGGGAGTGATTTGAACAGGAGGATGAGAAGTGTAGTGGCCGGAGGAGGTTACAGATAAAGGGAGGGAGGGGGTGAAGGAGGGATTTGAATAGGAGGATGGGTATTGTAGGGGCAGGAGGAGGTTACAGAGATAGGGAGGGAGTGGGTGAAGGAGGGATTTGAATAGGAGGTTGGGAATTGTAGGGGCTGGAGGAGGTTTCAGAGATAGTGAGGGATGGAGTGAGGGAGGGATTTGAAAAGGAGGATGCGAATTGTAGGAGTTGGAGGAGGTTACAGAGATAGGGAGGGAAGGTTGTGAGGGCCGAATTTGAACAGGAGGATGAGAATTATTGGAGCTGGAGATTACAGATATAGGGAGGGATGAGGCAAGGGAGGGATTTGAGCATGAGGAAGGGAACTGTAGGGGCTGAAGGAGGTTAAGGAGATAGTGAAGGAGAGGATGTGGGAGGGATTTGAAGAGGAGGATGAGAATTGTAGGGACTGGAGGAGGTTACAGAGATAGGGAGGGAGGGGGTGAGGGGGGGATTTGAACAGGAGGATGAGAATTGTAGGGTCTGGAGGAGGTACAGAGACAGGGAGGGAGGTGTCGAGGGAGGGATTTGAACAGGAGGACGAGAATTGTAGGGTCTGGAGGAGGTACAGAGACAGGGAGGGAGGTGGCGAGGGAGGGATTTGAACAGGAGGATGAGAATTGTAGGGGCTGGAGGAGGTTACATAGATAGGGAGGGAGGCGGAGAGGGAAGGATTTGAACAGGAGGATGAGAATTGTAGGGCTGGAGGATGTTACAGAGATAGGGAGGTAGTGGGTGAGGGAGGGATTTGAACAGGAGGATGAGAATTGTAGGGGCTGGAGGAGGTTACAGAGATAGGGAGGGAGGGAGGGGGTGTGGGACGGATGTGACCAGGATGATAAGAATTGTAGGGGCTGGCGGATGTTACAGAGATAGGGAGGGTGGGGGTGAGGGAGGTATCTCAAGATGAGGATGAGAATTGTAGGGGCTGGAGCCGGTTAAAGAGATAGGGAGGGTGGGGTTGAGGGAGGGATTTGAAGAGGAGCATGAGAATTGTAGGGGCTGGAGGAGGTTACAGAGATTGGGAGGGAGGGGAGAGGGAGGGATTTGAACAGGAGGATGGGAATTGTAGGGGCTGGAGAAGGTTACAGAGATAGGGAGGGAGGAGGTGAGGGAGGCATTTGAACATGAGGATGGGAATTGTAGGGGCTGGAGGAGGTTACAGAGATAGGGAGGGAGGGGGTGAGGGAGGGATTTGAATAGGAGGATGGGAATTGTAGGAGCTGGAGGAGGTTACATAGATAGGGAGGGAGGCGGAGAGGGAAGGATTTGAACAGGAGGATGAGAATTGTAGGGCTGGAGGATGTTACAGAGATAGGGAGGTAGTGGGTGAGGGAGGGATTTGAACAGGAGGATGGGAATTGTTGAGGCTGAGTGAGCTTACCGAGATAGGGATGGAGGGGGTGAGGGCGGGATTTGAATAGGAGGATAGGAATTGTAGGGGCTGGAGGAGATTACAGAGATACGGAGGGAGGGGGTGAGGGAGGGATTTGAACAGGAGGATGAGATTTGTCGGTACTGGAGTAGGTTACAGAGATAGAGAGGGAGGGTTTGAAGGAGGGATTTGAACAGGAGGATGAGAATTGTAGGGGCTGGTGGAGTTTACAGAGATAGGGAGGGAAGGTTTTGAGGGAGGGATTTGAACAGCAGGATGAGAATTGGAGGGGCTGGAGGAGGTTACAGAGATAGGGAGGGAGGGGGTGAGGGAGGGATTTGTATTGGAGGATGGGAATTGTTGGAGCTGGAGTTTACAGAGATAGGGAGGGATGAGGCAAGGGAGGGATTTGAGCACGAGGAAGGGAACTGTAGGGGCTGGAGGAGGTTAAGGAGATAGGGAGGGAGGGGGTGAGGGAGGGATTTGAACAGGAGGATGAGAATTGTAAGAGGTGGAGGTTACAGAGATAGGGAGCGATGAGACAACGGAGTGATTTGAGCACGAGGAAGGGAACTGTAGGGGCTGGAGGAGGTTAAGTAGATAATGAGGGAGAGGATGTGGGAGGGATTTGAAAAGGAGGATGAGAATTGTATGGGCTGGAGGAGGTTACAGAGATAGGGAGGGAGGGGGTGAGGGAGTTATTTGAAGAGGAGGATGAGAATTGTAGGGACTGGAGGAGGTTACAGAGATAGGGATGGAGGGGCTGAGGGAGGGATTTGAAGAGGAGCATGAGAATTGTCGGGGCTGGAGGAGGTTACAGAGATCGGGATGGGGTGAGGGAGGGAATTGAACAGGAGGATGAGAATTGTAGAGGCTGGAGGGGGTTACAGAGATAGGGAGTAAGGGGGTGAGGGAGGGATTTGAACTGTAGTGTGAGAATTGTAGGGGCTGGAGGAGATTACAGAGATAGGGACGGATGGGGAGAGGGAGGGATTTCATCAGGAGGATGAGAATTGTAGGGGATGGAGGAGGTTACAGAGATAGGGAGGGAGGCGGTGAGGGAGGGATTTGAATAGGAGGATGAGAATTGTAGGGACTGGAGGAGGTTCCAGACATAGGGCGGGAGGGGGAGAGGGATGGATTTGAATAGGAGGATGAGAATTGTAGGGGCTGGAGGAGGTTACAGAGATAGGGGGGGAGTGGGTAAGGGAGGGATTTGAATAGGAGGATGAGAATTGTAGGGGCTGGAGGAGGTTGCAGAGATAGGGTGGAAGGGGGTGAGGGAGGGATTTGAACAGGAGGATGGGAATTGTAGGGACTGGAGGAGGTTACAGAGATAAGGAGGGAGAGGGCGAGGGAGGGATTTGAACAGGTGAATGAGAATTGTAGGGGCTGGAGGAGGTTACAGAGAATGGGAGTGAGGGAGGGAGTTGAACAGGAGGGTGTGTATTGTCGTAGCTGGAGGTGGTAACAGAGATAGGGAGGGAGGTAAGTGATGGAGGGTTTTGAACAGGATGAGAATGGTAGGGGCTGGAGGAGGTTACAGAGATAGGGAGGGAGGTAGAGAGGGAGGGATTTGAATAGGAGGTTGGGAATTGAAGGTGCTGGAGGGGGTTACGGAGATAGGGAGGAAAGGTTGTGAGGGAGGGATTTGAACAGGAGGATGAGAATTGTAGGGGCCGGAGGAGGTTACAGAGATAGGGAGGGAGGGGGTGAGGGAGGGATTTGAACAGGAGGATGGGAATTGTAGGGGCTGGAGGAGGTAACAGAGATAGGGAGGGAGGGGTTGAGGGAGGGAATTGAATAGGAGGATGGGAATTGTAGGGGCTGGAGGAGCTTACAGAGATAGGGAGGGAGGGGTTGAGGGAGGGATTTGAACAGAAGGATGAGAATTATTGGAGCTGGAGGTTACAGAGATACGGAGGGATGAGGCAAGGGAGGGATTTGAGCACGAGGAAGGGGACTGTAGGGGCTGGAGGATGTTAAGGAGATAGTGAAGGAGAGGATGTGGGAGGGATTTGAAGAGGAGGATGAGAAATGTAGGAGCTGGAGTCGGTTACAGAGATATGGAGGGAGGGGGTGAGCGAGGGCTTTGAACAGTAGAGTGAGAATTGTAGGTCTGGAGGAGGTTACAGAGATAGGGAGGGAGGGGTGAGGGAGGGATTTCAACAGGTGGATGAGAATTGTAGGGGATGGAGGACTTTACAGAGATAGGGAGGGAGGGGGTGAGGGAGGGATTTGAACAGGAGGATGAGAATTGTAGTGGCTGGAGGAGGTTTCAGAGATAGGGAGGGAGGAGGTGAGGGAGGGATTTGAACAGGAGGCTGAGAATTGTAGGGGCTGGAGGAGGTTACAGAGATTCGGAGGAAGGGGGTGAGGGAGGGATTTCAACAGGAGGATGAGAATTGTAGCGGATGGAGGAGATTACAGAGATAGGGAGGGGGGATGAGGGAGGTATTTGAACTGGAATGTGAGAATTGTAGGGGCTGGAGGAGATTCCAGAGATAGGGAGGGAGGCGTTGAGGGAGGTATTTGAACAGGAGGATGAGAATTGTAGGGGTTGGAGGAGGTTACAGAGATATGGAGGGAGGGGGTGAGCGAGGGCTTTGAACAGTAGAGTGATAATTGTGGGGTCTGGAGGAGGTTACAGAGATAGGGAGGGAGGGGTGAGGGAGGGATTTGAACAGGAGGATGAGAATTGTAGGGGCTGGAGGGGGTTACAGAGGTAGGGAGTGACGGGGTGAGGGAGGTATTTCAAGAGGAGGATGAGAATTGTAGGGGCTGGAGGGGGTTACAGAGATAGGGAGGGAGGGGTTGAGGGAGGGATTTGAAGAGGAGCATGAGAATTGTCGGGGCTGGAGGAGGTTACAGAGATAGGGATGGGGTGAGGGAGGGATTTGAACTGGAGGCTGAGAATTGTAGGGCTGGAGGATATAACAGAGATAGGGAGGTAGGGGGTGAGGGAGGGATTTGTGCAGGAGGATGGGAATTGTTGAGGCTGGATGAGGTTACAGACATTGTGAGGGAGGAGGTGAGGGAAGGATTTGAATAGGAGGATGGGAATTGTTGTGGCTAGAGGAGGTTACAGGGATAGGGAGGGTGGGAGTGAGGGAGGTATTTCAAGAGGTGGATGAGAATTGTAGGTGCTGGAGGAGGTTACAGAGAATGGGAGCGAGGGAGTGAGGGACAGAGTTGAACAGGAGGTTGAGTATTGTAGGAGCTGGAGGAGGTTACAGAGATAGGGAGGGAGGGGGTGAGGGAGGGATTTGAATAGTAGGATGAGAATTGTAGGTGCTGGAGGAGGTTACAGACATAGGGAGGGTGTGGGTGAGGGAGGGGTTTGAATAGGAGGATGAGAATTGTAGGGGCTGGAGGAGGCTCCAGAGATAGGGAGGGAGGGGGGTGAGGGAGGGATTTGAACAGGATGAGAATTGTAGGGGCTGGAGGAGGTTACAGAGATAGGGAGGGATGGCAGTGAGGGAGGGATTTGAATAGGAGGATGGGAATTGTAGAGGCAGGAGAAGGTTACAGAGATAGGGAGGTAGGGGGTGAGGGAGGGATTTGAACAGGAGGATTAGAATTGTAGGGACTGGAGGAGGTTACAGAGATAGGGAAGGAGGGCGTGAGGGAAGGATTTGAATAGGAGGATGAGAATTGTAGGGGCTGGAGGACATTACCGAGATAGGGAGGGTGGGGGTGAGGGAGGTATATCAAGAGGAGGATGAGAATTGTAGGATCTGGAGGAGCTACAGAGACAACGAGGGAGGTGGCGAGAGAGGGATTTGAAGAGGAGAATGAGAATTGTAGGGGCCGGAGGAGGTTACAGAGATAGGGAGGGAGGGGGTGCGGAAGGGATTTGAACAGGAGGGTGAGAATTGTAGGGGCTGGAGGATGTTACAGAGATTGGGAGGGAGGGGGTGAGGGAGGGAGTTGAACAGGATGATGGGAATTGGAAGGTCTGGAGGAGGTTACATAGATAGGGAGGGAGGGGGTGAGGGAGGGATTTGGACAGGAGGGTGAGAATTGTAGGGGCTCGAGGAGTTTCCAGAGATAGGGAGGGAGAGGGTGAGGGAGCGATTTTTACAGGAGGATGAGAATTGTAGGGGCTGGAGGAGGTTACAAAGATGGGGAGGGAAATGGTGAGGGAGGGATTTGAATAGGAGGTTGGGAATTGTAGGGGCTGGAGGGGGTTACAGAGATAGGGAGGGAAGGTTGTGAGGGAGGGATTTGAACAGGAGGATGAGAAGTGTAGGGGCTGGAGGAGGTTACAGAGATAGGGAGGGAGGGGGTGAGGGAGGGATTTGAATAGGAGGTTGGGAATTGTAGGGGCTGGAGGGGGTTACAGAGATAGGGAGGGAAGGTTGTGAGGGAGGGATTTGAACAGGAGGATGAGAAGTGTAGGGGCTGGAGGAGGTTACAGAGATAGGGAGGGAGGGGGTGAGGGAGGGATTTGAATAGGAGAATGTGAATTGTAGGGTCTGCAGGAGGTTACAGAGATAGGGAGGGAGAGGGTGAGGGAGGGATTTGAAGAGGAGAATGTGAATTGTAGGGGCTGGAGGAGGTTACAGAAATAGGGAGGGACGGGGTGAGGGAGGGATTTGATCAGAAGGATGAGAATTATTGGAGCTGGAGGTTACAGGGATACGGAGGGATGAGGAAAGGGAGGGATTTGAGCACGAGGAAGGGGACTGTAGGGGCTGGAGGAGGTTAAGGAGATAGTGAAGGTGAGGATGCGGGAGGGATTTGAAGAGGAGGATGAGAAATGTAGGGGCTGGAGTAGGTTACAGAGATATAGAGGGAGGGGGTGAGCGAGGGCTTTGAACAGTAGGGTGAGAATTGTAGGGACTGGAGGAGGTTACAGAGATAGGGACGGAGCGGGTGATGGAGTGATTTGAACAGGAGGATGAGAATTGTAGGGGTTGGACGAGTATACAGCGATAGGGAGGGAGCGTGTGAGGGAGGGATTTGAACAGGAGGATGAGAATTGTGGGAGCTGGAGGAGGTTACAGAGATAGGGAGGGAGGGGGTGAGGGAGGGATATGAACAGGAGGAAGAAAATTGTAGGGTTTGGAGGAGGTTACAGAGAAATGGAGAGAGGGAGTGAGGGAGGGATTTCATCTGGAGGATGGGAATTGTAGGGGCTGGAGGAGGTTACAGAGATAGGGAGGGAGGGGGTGAGGGAGGGATTTGAAATGGAGGATGAGAATTGTAGGGGCTGGAGGAGGTTACAGAGATAAGGAGGGAGAGGGCGAGGGAGGGATTTGAACAGGTGAATGAGAATTGTAGGGGCTGGAGGAGGTTACAGAGAATGGGAGTGAGGGAGGGAGTTGAACAGGAGGGTGTGTATTGTAGGAGCTGGAGGTGGTAACAGAGATAGGGAGGGAGGTGAGTGAGTGAGTGTTTTGAACAGGATGAGAATGGTAGGGGCTGGAGGAGGTTACAGAGATAGGGAGGGAGGTGGTGATGTAGGGATTTGAATAGGAGGTTGGGAATTGAAGGTGCTGGAGGGGGTTACGTAGATAGGGAGGAAAGGTTGTGAGGGAGCGATTTGAACAGGAGGATGAGAATTGTAGGGGCCGGAGGAGGTTACAGAGATAGGGAGGGAGGGGGTGAGTGAGGGATTTGAACAGGAGGATGGGATTTGTAGGGGCTGGAGGAGGTTACAGTGATAGGGAGGGAGGGCGTGAGGGAGAGATTTGAACAGCAGGATGGGAATTGTAGGGGCTGGAGGAGGTTACAGAGATAGGGAGGGAGTGGGTGAGGGAAGGATTTGAACAGGAGGATGAGAATTGTAGGAGCTGGAGGTTACAGAGATAGGGAGGGATGAGGCAACGTAGGGATTTAAGCACGAGGAAGGGAACTCTAGCTGCTGGAGGAGGTTAAGGAGATAGTGAGGGAGAGGATGTGGGAGCGATTTGAAGAGGAGGATGAGAATTGTAGGGTCTGGGGGAGGTTACAGAGATAGGGAGGGAGGGGGTGAGGGAGCGATTTGAACGGGAGGATAAGAATTGTAGGGGCTGGAGGAGGTTACAGAGATAGGGAGGGAGGGGGTGAGGGAGGGATTTGAACAGGAGGATGAGAATTGTAGGGGCTGGAGGAGGTTACAGAGATATGGAGGGAGGCGGTGAGGGAGGGATTTGAACAGGAGGATGGGAATTGTAGGGGCTGGAGGAGGTTACAGAGATAGGAAGGGAGGGCGTGAGAGAGGGATTTGAACAGCAGGATGGGAATTGTAGGGGCTGGAGGAGGTTACAGAGATAGGTAGGGAGGGGGTGAGGGAGGGATTTGATCAGAAGGATGAGAATTATTGGAGCTGGAGGTTACAGAGATACGGAGGGATGAGGCAAGGGAGGGATTTGAGCACGAGGAAGGGGACTGTAGGGGCTGGAGGAGGTTAAGTAGATAGTGAAGGAGAGGATGTGGGAGGGATTTGAAGAGGAGGATGAGAAATGTAGGTGCTGGAGGAGGTTACAGAGATATGGAGGGAGGGGGTGAGCGAGGGCTTTGAACAGTAGGGTGAGAATTGTAGGGTCTGGAGGAGTTTACAGAGATAGGGACGGAGCGGGTGATGGAGTGATTTGAACAGGAGGATGAGAATTGTAGTGGCTGGAGGAGGTTACAGAGAATGGGAGCGAGGGAGTGAGGGATGGAGTTGAACAGGAGGGTGAGTATTGTTGGGGCTGGGGGTGGTAACAGAGATAGGGAGGGAGGTGAGTGAGGGAGTGTTTTGAACAGGATGAGAATTGTAGGGGCTGGAGGAGGTTACAGAGATAGGGAGGGAGTGGTTGAGGGAGGGATTTGAACAGGACGAGGATAATTGTAGGGGCTGGAGGAGGTTACAGAGATAGGGAGGGATGAGGCAAGGGAGGGATTTGAGCACGAGGAAGGGAACTGTGGGGGCTGGAGGAGGTTAAGGAGATAGTGAAGGAGAGGATGTGGGATGGATTTGATGAGGAGGATGAGAATTGTAGGGGCTGGAGGAGGTTTCAGAGGTAGGGAGGGAGGGGGTCAGGGACGGATTTGAATAGGAGGATGAGAATTGTAGGGGCTGGAGGAGGTTCCAGAGATAGGGAGGGAGGGGCTGAGGGAGGGATTTGAACAGGAGGATGAGAATTGTAGGGGCTGGAGGATGTTACAGAGATAGGGAGGGAGGGGGTGAGGGAGGGATTTCAACAGGAGCATAAGAATTGTAGGAGCTGGAGGAGGTTACAGAGATAGGGAGGGATGAGGCAAGTGGAGGGATTTGAGCATGAGGAAGGGAACTTTAGGGGCTGGAGGAGGTTACAGAGATAGCGATGGAGTGGCTGATGGAGGGATTTGAACAGGAGGATGAGAATTGTAGGGGCTGGAGGAGGCTACACAGATAGGGAGGGAGGGGGTGAGGGAGGTATTTCAAGAGGAGGATGAGAATTGTAGGGGCTGGAGGGGGTTACAGAGATAGGGAGGGAGGGGTTGAGGGAGGGATTTGAAGAGGAGCATGAGAATTGTCGGGGCTGGAGGAGGTTACAGAGATAGGGATGGGGTGAGGGAGGGATTTGAACTGGAGGCTGAGAATTGTAGGGCTGGAGGATATAACAGAGATAGGGAGGTAGGGGGTGAGGGAGGGATTTGTGCAGGAGGATGGGAATTGTTGAGGCTGGATGAGGTTACAGAGATAGGGAGGGAGGGGGTGAGGGTAGGATTTGAACTGGATGATGAGAATTGTAGGGTCTGGAGGAGGTTACAGAGATAAGGAGGGAGGGGGTGAGGGAGGGATTTGAACAGGAGGATGAGAATTGTAGGGACTGGAGGAGGTTACAGACATTGTGAGGGAGGAGGTGAGGGAAGGATTTGAATAGGAGGATGGGAATTGTTGTGGCTAGAGGAGGTTACAGGGATAGGGAGGGTGGGAGTGAGGGTGGTATTTCAAGAGGTGGATGAGAATTGTAGGTGCTGGAGGAGGTTACAGAGATATGGAGGGAGGGGGTGAGCGAGGGCTTTGAACAGTAGGGTGAGAATTGTAGGGTCTGGAGGAGTTTACAGAGATAGGGACGGAGCGGGTGATGGAGTGATTTGAACAGGAGGATGAGAATTGTAGTGGCTGGAGGAGGTTACAGAGAATGGGAGCGAGGGAGTGAGGGAGGGAGTTGAACAGGAGGGTGAGTATTGTTGGGGCTGGGGGTGGTAACAGAGATAGGGAGGGAGGTGAGTGAGGGAGTGTTTTGAACAGGATGAGAATTGTAGGGGCTGGAGGAGGTTACAGAGATAGGGAGGGAGGGGGCGAGGGAGGGATTTGAACAGGACGAGGATAATTGTAGGGGCTGGAGGAGGTTACAGAGATAGGGAGGGATGAGGCAAGGGAGGGATTTGAGCACGAGGAAGGGAACTGTGGGGGCTAGAGGAGGTTAAGGAGATAGTGAAGGAGAGGATGTGGGATGGATTTGATGAGGAGGATGAGAATTGTAGGGGCTGGAGGAGGTTTCAGAGGTAGGGAGGGAGGGGGTCAGGGACGGATTTGAATAGGAGGATGAGAATTGTAGGGGCTGGAGGAGGTTCCAGAGATAGGGAGGGAGGGGCTGAGGGAGGGATTTGAACAGGAGGATGAGAATTGTAGGGGCTGGAGGTTGTTACAGAGATAGGGAGGGAGGGGGTGAGGGAGGGATTTCAACAGGAGCATAAGAATTGTAGGAGCTGGAGGAGGTTACAGAGATAGGGAGGGATGAGGCAAGTGGAGGGATTTGAGCATGAGGAAGGGAACTTTAGGGGCTGGAGGAGGTTACAGAGATAGCGATGGAGGGGCTGATGGAGGGATTTGAACAGGAGGATGAGAATTGTAGGGGCTGGAGGAGGCTACACAGATAGGGAGGGAGGGGGTGAGGGAGGTATTTCAAGAGGAGGATGAGAATTGTAGGGGCTGGAGGGGGTTACAGAGATAGGGAGGGAGGGGTTGAGGGAGGGATTTGAAGAGGAGCATGAGAATTGTCGGGGCTGGAGGAGGTTACAGAGATAGGGATGGGGTGAGGGAGGGATTTGTGCAGGAGGATGGGAATTGTTGAGGCTGGATGAGGTTACAGAGATAGGGAGGGAGGGGGTGAGGGTAGGATTTGAACTGGATGATGAGAATTGTAGGGTCTGGAGGAGGTTACAGAGATAAGGAGGGAGGGGGTGAGGGAGGGATTTGAACAGGAGGATGAGAATTGTAGGGACTGGAGGAGGTTACAGACATTGTGAGGGAGGAGGTGAGGGAAGGATTTGAATAGGAGGATGGGAATTGTTGTGGCTAGAGGAGGTTACAGGGATAGGGAGGGTGGGAGTGAGGGAGGTATTTCAAGAGGTGGATGTGAATTGTAGGTGCTGGAGGAGGTTACAGAGAATGGGAGCGAGGGAGTGAGGGAGGGAGTTGAGCAGGAGGAAGGGAATTGTAGGGGCTGGAGGAGGTTACAGAGATAGGGAGCGAGGGAATTCGGGACAGAGTTGAACAGGAGGTTGAGTATTGTAGGAGCTGGAGGAGGTTACAGAGATAGGGAGGGAGGGGGTGAGGGAGGGATTTGTATAGTAGGATGAGAATTGTAGGGGCTGGAGGAGGTTACAGACATAGGGAGGGTGTGGGTGAGGGAGGGGTTTGAATAGGAGGATGAGAATTGTAGGGGCTGGAGGAGGCTCCAGAGATAGGGAGGGAGGGGGGTGAGGGAGGGATTTGAACAGGATGAGAATTGTAGTGGCTGGAGGAGGTTACAGAGATAGGGAGGGATGGCAGTGAGGGAGGGATTTGAATAGGAGGATGGGAATTGTAGGGGCAGGAGAAGGTTACAGAGATAGGGAGGTAGGGGGTGAGGGAGGGATTTGAACAGGAGGATTAGAATTGTAGGGACTGGAGGAGGTTACAGAGATAGGGAAAGAGGGCGTGAGGGAAGGATTTGAATAGGAGGATGGGAATTGTAGGGGCTGGAAGAGGTTACAGAGATAGGGAGGGAGGGGGTGAGGGAGAGATTTGAACAGGAGTATGAGAATTATAACAGCTGGAGGAGGTTACAGAGATAGGGAGGGAGGGGGTGAGGGAGGGATTTGAACAGGTGGATGAGAATTGTAGGGGCAGGAGGAGGTTACAGAGATAGGGAGGGATGGGCTGAGGGAGGGATTTGAATAGGAGGATGAGAATTGTAGGGGCTGGAGGACGTTACCGAGATAGGGAGGGTGGGGGTGAGGGAGGTATATCAAGAGGAGGATGAGAATTGTAGGATCTGGAGGAGCTACAGAGACAACGAGGGAGGTGGCGAGAGAGGGATTTGAAGAGGAGAATGAGAATTGTAGGGGCCGGAGGAGGTTACAGAGATAGGGAGGGAGGGTGTGCGGAAGGGATTTGAACAGGAGGGTGAGAATTGTAGGGGCTGGAGGATGTTACAGAGATTGGGAGGGAGGGGGTGAGGGAGGGAGTTGAACAGGATGATGGGAATTGGAGGGTCTGGAGGAGGTTACATAGATAGGGAGGGAGGGAGTGAGGGAGGGATTTGGACAGGAGGGTGAGAATTGTAGGGGCTCGAGGAGTTTCCAGAGATAGGGAGGGAGAGGGTGAGGGAGCGATTTTTACAGGAGGATGAGAATTGTAGGGGCTGGAGGAGGTTACAAAGATAGGGAGGGAAATGGTGAGGGAGGGATTTGAATAGGAGGTTGGGAATTGTAGGGGCTGGAGGGGGTTACAGAGATAGGGAGGGAAGGTTGTGAGGGAGGGATTTGAACAGGAGGATGAGAAGTGTAGGGGCTGGAGGAGGTTACAGAGATAGGGAGGGAGGGGGTGAGGGAGGGATTTGAATAGGAGGATGAGAATTGTAGGGGCTGGAGGAGTTTCCAGAGATAGGGAGGGAGAGGGTGAGGGAGGGATTTGAAGAGGAGAATGTGAATTGTAGGGTCTGCAGGAGGTTACAGAGATAGGGAGGGAGGAGGTGAGGGACGGATTTGAACAGGAGGATGAGAATTGTAGGGTCTGGAGGAGGTTACAGAGAAAGGGAGGGAGGGGGTGAGGGAGTGATTTGAGCAGGAGGATGAGGATTGTAGGAGCTGGAGGGGGTTACAGAGATAGGCAGGGAGGGGGTGAGGGATGGAATTGAACAGGAGGATGGGAATTGTTGTGGCTGGAGGAGGTGACGGAGATAGGGAGGGTGGGTGTGAGGTAGGGATTTGAATAGGAGGATCAAAATTGTAGGGGCTGGAGGAGGTTACAGAGATAGGGAGGGAGTGGGTGAGGGAGGGATTTGAAGAGGAGGATGAGAATTGTAGGGGCTGGAGGAGGTTACAGAGATAGGGAGGGAGTGGGTGAGGGAGGGATTTGAAGAGGAGAGTGAGAATTGTAGGGGCTGGAGGAGGTTACAGAGATAGGGAGGGAGTGGGCGACGGAGGCATTTGAGCAGGAGGAAGGGAATTGTAGGGGCTGGAGGAGGTTACAGAGATCGGGACCGAGGGAATGAAGGAGGGAGTTGTACAGGAGGGCCTGAATTGTACGGGCTGGAGGAGGTTACAGAGATAGGGAGGGAGGGGTTGAGGGAGGGATTTGAACAGGAGGATGAGAATTGTAGGGGCTGGAGGAGGTTCCAGAGATAGGGAGGGAGGGGGTGATGGAGGGATTTGAATAGGAGGATGAGAATTCTAGGGGCTGGAGGAGGTTAGAGAGATAGGGAGGGAAGGGCGTGGGAGGGGTTTGAACAGGAGGATGAAAATTGTAGGGGCTGGAGGAGGTTACAGTGATAGGGAGGGAGGAGGCGAGTGAGGCATTTGAGCTGGAGGAAGGGAATTGTAGGGGCTGGAGGAGGTTACAGAGATAGGGAGGGAGGGTGTGAGGGAGGGATTTGAACAGGAGGATGAGAATTGTAGGGTCTGGAGGAGGTTACAGAGATAGGGAGGGTGGGGGTGAGGGAGGGATTTGAACAGGAGGATGAGAATTGTAGGGTCTGGAGGAGGTTACAGAGATAGGGAGGGAGGGGGTGAGGGAGGGATTTGAACCGGAGGATGAGAATTGTAGGGGCTGGAGGAGGTTACAGAGATAGGGACGGAGGGAGTGAGGGAGGGATTTGAACAGGAGGATGAGAATTGTAGGGGCTTGAGGAGGTTACATAGATAGGGAGGGAGGGGTTGAGGGAGGGATTTGAACAGGTGGATGAGAATTGTAGGGGCTGGAGGGGGTAACAGAGATATGGAGGGAGGGGGTGAGGGATGGATTTGAACAGGAGGATGAGAATTGTAGGGGCTGGAGGAGGTTACAGAGATAGGGAGGGAGTGGGCGATGGAGGCATTTGAGCAGGAGGAAGGGAATTGTAGGGGCTGGAGGAGGTTACAGAGATAGTGACGGAGGGGGTGAGGGAGGGATTTGAAGAGGAGAATGAGAATTGTAGGGGATGGAGGAGGTTACATAGATAGGGAGGGAGTGGGTGAAGGAGGGATTTGAACAGGAGGATGAGAATTGTAGGGGCTGGAGTGGGTTACAGAGATAGGGAGTGAGAGGGTGATGGAGGGATTTGAACTGGAGGGTGAGAATTGTAAGGGCTGGAGGAGGTACAGAAACAGGGAGAGAGGGGGTGAGGCAGGGATTTGAAGAGGATGATGAGAATTGTAGGTGCTGGAGGAGGTTACAGAGATAGGGAGGGAGGGGGTGAGGGAGGGATTTGAATAGGAGGATGAGAATTGTAGGGGCTGGACGAGGTTACAGAAATAGGGAGGGAGGGAGTGAGGGAGGGATTTGAATAGGAGGATGAGAATTGTAGGGGCTGGACGATGTTACAGAGATAGGGAGGGAGAGGGCGAAGGAGGCATTTGAGCAGGAGGAAGGGAATTGTAGGGGCTGGAGGTGGTTACAGAGTTAGGGAGCGAGGGAATGAGGGAGGGAGTTGTACAGGAGGGTCTGAATTGTACGGGCTGGAGGAGGTTACAGAGATAGGGAGGGAGGGGTTGAGGGAGGGATTTGAACAGGAGGATGAGAATTGTAGGGGCTGGAGGAGGTTCCAGAGATAGGGAGGGAGGGGGTGAGTGAGGGATTTGAATAGGAGGATGAGAATTGTAGGGGCTGGAGGAGGTTGCAGAGATAGGGAGGGAGGGGTTGAGGGAGGGATTTGAACAGGAAGATGAGAATTGTAGGGGCTGGAGGAGGTTACAGAGATAGGGAGGGGGGGGCGTGGGGGGGATTTGAACAGGAGGATGAAAATTGTAGGGGCTGGAGGAGGTTACAGAGATAGGAAGGGAGGAGGCGAGTGAGGCATTTGAGCAGGAGGAAGGGAATTGAAGGGGCTGGAGGAAGTAACGGAAATATGGAAGGAGTGGGTGAGGGAGGGATTTAAAAGGAGGGTGAGAATTGGAGGGGCTGGAGGAGGTTCCAGAGATACGGATGGAGGGGGGTGAGGGAGGAATTTGAACAGAATGAGAATTGTAGGGGCTGGAGGAGGTTACAGAGATAGGGAGGGAGGGGGTTAGGGTCGGATTTGAACAGGAGAATGAGAAATGTAGGGACTGGAGGACGCTATAGAGATAGGGAGGGAGGGCGTGAGGGAAGGATTTGAATAGGAGGATAGTTATTGTAGTGTCTGGAAGAGGTTACAGAGATAGGGAGACAGGCGGTGAGGGAGGGATTTGAACAGGAGGATGAGAATTATAGGGGCTGGAGGAGGTTACAGAGATAGGGAGGGACGTGGTGAGGGAGGGATTTGAATAGGAGGTTGGGAATTGTAGGGGCTGGAGGGGGTTACAGAGATAGGGAGGGAATGTTATGAGGGAGGGATTTGAACAGGAGGATGAGAATTGTAGGGGCTAGAGGAGGTTACAGAGATAGGGAGGGATGGGGAGACGGAAGGATTTGAACAGAAGGCTGAGAATTGTGGGGGCTGGAGGAGGTTACAGAGATAGGGAGGGAGCGGGTGAGGGAGGGATTTGAACAGGAGGATGAGAATTGTAGGGGCTGGAGGTGGTAACAGAGATAGGGAGGGATTGGGTGAGGGTGGGATTTGAATAGGAGGATGGGAATTGTAGGTGCTGGAGGGGGTTACAGAGATAGGGAGTGAGGGGGTGAGGGGGGGATTTGAAGAGGAGGATGAGAATTGTAGGGGCTGGAGGAGGTTCCAGAGATAGGGAGGGAGGGTGTGAGGGAGGGAATTGAACAGGAGGGTGAGAATTGTAGGGTCTGGAGGAGGTTACAGAGATAGGGAGTGACGGGGTGAGGGAGGGATTTGAACTGGAGGGTGAGAATTGTAGGGGCTGGGGGAGGTTACAGAGATAGGGAGGGATGGGGTGAGGGAGGTATTTTAAGAGGAGGATTAGAATTGTAGGGGCTGGAGGAGGTTACAGAGATAGGGAGGGAGGGGGTGAGGGAGGGATTTGAACAGGAGGATGGGAATTGTACGGACTGGAGGAGGTTACAGAGATAGGGAGGGAAGTGGTGAGGGAGGGATTTGAACAGGAGGATGAGAATTGTAGGGGCTGGTGGAGGTTACAGAGATAGGGAGCGAGGGAGTGAGGGAGGGAGTTGAACAGGAGGATGAGAATTGTAGGGGCTGGAGGAGGTTACAGAGATAGGGAGGGAGGGGGTGATGGAGGGATTTGAATAGGAGGATGAGAATTGTAGAGGCTGGAGGAGGTTACAGAGATAGGGAGGGAAGGGTGTGGGAGGGATTTGAACAGGAGGATGAAAATTGTAGGGGCGGGAGGAGGTTACAGTGATAGGGAGGGAGGAGGCGAGTGAGGCATTTGAGCAGGAGGAAGGGAATTGTAGGGGCTGGAGGAGGTTACAGAGATAGGGAGGGAGGTGGGTGAGGGAGGGTCTTGATCAGGATGTGAGTTGTAGGGACTGGAGGAGGTTACAGAGATAGGGAGGGAGGGTGTGAGGGAGGGATTTGAACAGGAGGATGAGAATTGTAGGGGCTGGAGGAGGTTACAGAGATAGGGAGGGAGGTGGGTGAGGGAGGGTCTTGATCAGGATGTGAGTTGTAGGGACTGGAGGAGGTTACAGAGATAGGGTCGGAGGGAGTGAGGGAGGGATTTGAACAGGAGGATGAGAATTGTAGGGGCTGGAGGAGGTTACATAGATAGGGAGGGAGGGGTTGAGGGAGGGATTTGAACAGGTGGATGAGAATTGTAGGGGCTGGAGGGGGTTACAGAGATAGGGAGGGAGGGGGTGAGGGATGGATTTGAACAGGAGGATGAGAATTGTAGGGGCTGGAGGAGGTTACAGAGATAGGGAGGGAGGGGGCGAGGGACTGATTTGAAGAGGGGGATGTGAATTGTAGGGGCTGGAGGAGCTTACAGAGATAGGGAGGGGGGTGAGGGAGGGATTTGAACAGGAGGATGTGAATTGTTGGGGCTGGAAGAGGTTACAGAGATCGGGAGGGAGGGGGAGAGGGAGGGATTTGAACAGGAGGATGGGAATTGTAGTGGCTGGAGGAGGTTACAGAGATAGGGAGGGTGGGGGTGAGGGAGGTATTTCAAGAGGAGCATGAGAATGGTAGGGTCTGGAGGAGGTACAGAGACAGGGAGGGAGGTGGCGAGGGAGGGATTTGAAGAGGAGAATGAGAATTGTAGGGGCTGGAGGAGGTTACAGAGATAGGGAGGGAGGGGGTGAGGGGGGGATTTGAACAGGAGGATGAGAATTATGGGGGCTGGAGGAGGTTACAGAGATAGGGAGGGAGGGGGAGCAGGAGGGATTTGAACTGGAGGATGAGAGTTGTAGGGGCTGGAGGAGGTTACAGATATAGGGAGGGCGGGGGTGAGGGAGGGATTTGAACAGGAGGGTGAGAATTTTAGGGGCTGCTGGAGGTTTCAGAGATAGGGAGGGATGGGGTGAGGGAGTGATTTGAACTATTGGATGAGAATTGTAGGGGCTGGAGGAGGTTACAGAGATAGGGAGGGAAGGTGTGAGGGAGGGATTTGAACAGGAGGATGTGAATTGTAGTGGCTGGAGGATGTTACAGAGATAGGGAGGGAGGGGTTGAGGGAGGGATTTGAACAGGAGGATGGGAATGGTAGGAGCTGGAGGAGGTTTCAGAGATAGGGTCGGAGGGAGTGAGGGAGGGATTTGAACAGGAGGATGAGAATTGTAGGGGCTGGAGGAGGTTACATAGATAGGGAGGGAGGGGTTGAGGGAGGGATTTGAACAGTTGGATGAGAATTGTAGGGGCTGGAGGGGGTTACAGAGATAGGGAGGGAGGGGGTGAGGGATGGATTTGAGCAGGAGAATGTGAATTGTAGGGGCTGGAGGATGTTACAGAGATAGGGAGGGAGGGGGGTGAGGGAGGGATTTGAGCAGGAGAATGTGAATTGTTGGGGCTGGAGGAGGTTCCATAGATAGGGAGGGAGGGGGTGAGGGAGGGATTTGAAGAGGAGGATGAGAATTGTAGGGGCTGGGGGAGGTTACAGATATAGGGAGGGAGTGGGCGACGGAGGCATTTGAGCAGGAGGAAGGGAATTGTAGGGGCTGGAGGAGGTTACAGAGATAGGGACCGCGGGAATGAGGGAGGGAGTTGTACAGGAGGGCCTGAATTGTAGGGGCTGGAGGAGGTTACAGAGATAGGGAGGGAGGGGTTGAGGGAGGGATTTGAACAGGAGGATGAGAATTGTAGGGGCTGGAGGAGGTTACAGAGATAGGGAGGGAAGGGCGTGGGAGGGATTTGAACAGGAGGATGAAAATTGTAGGGGCTGGAGGAGGTTACAGTGATAGGGAGGGAGGATGCGAGTGAGGCATTTGAGCAGGAGGAAGGGAATTGTAGGGGCTGGAGGAGGTTACAGAGATTGGGAGGGAGGTGGGTGAGGGAGGGTCTTGATCAGGATGTGAATTGTAGGGACTGGAGGAGGTTATAGAGATAGGGAGGGAGGGTGTGAGGGAGGGATTTGAACAGGAGGATGAGAATTGTAGGGTCTGGAGGAGGTTACAGAGATATGGAGGGAGGGTGTGAGGGAGGGATTTGAACCGGAGGATGAGAATTGTAGGGGCTGGAGGAGGTTACAGAGATAGGGTCGGAGGGAGTGAGGGAGGGATTTGAACAGGAGGATGAGAATTGTAGGGGCTGGAGGAGGTTACATAGATTGGGAGGGAGGGGTTGAGGGAGGGATTTGAACAGGTGGATGAAAATTGTAGGGGCTGGAGGGGGTTACAGAGATAGAGAGGGAGGGGGTGAGGGATGGATTTGAACAGGAGGATGAGAATTGTAGGGGCTGGAGGAGGTTACGGAGATAGGGAGGGATTGGGCGAGGGAGTGATTTGAAGAGGGGGATGTGAATTGTAGGGGCTGGAGGAGCTTACAGAGATAGGGAGGGGGGTGAGGGAGGGATTTGAGCAGGAGAATGTGAATTGTAGTGGCTGGAGGCGTTTACAGAGATAGGGAGGGAGGGGGGTGTGGGAGGGATTTGAACAGGAGAATGTGAATTGTTGGGGCTGGAGGAGGTTACAGAGATAGGGAGGGAGGGGGTGAGGGAGGGATTTGAAGAGGAGGATGAGAATTGTAGGGGCTGGAGGAGGTTCCAGTGATAGGGAGGGAAGGGGTGAGGGAGGGATTTGAACAGGAGGATGTGAATTGTAGTGGCTGGAGGAGGTTACAGAGATAGGGATGGAGGGGGTGAGGGAGGGATTTGAACAGGAGGATGGGAATGGTAGGAGCTGGAGGAGGTTTCAGAGATAGGGAGGGAGGGTTGCGAGGGAGAGTTTTGAACAGGAGGATGAGGGTTATAGGGGCTGGAGGAGGTTACAGAGATAGGGATGGAGGGGGTGAGGGAAGGATTTGAACAGGAGAATGGGAATGGTAGTTGCTGGAGGAGGTTACAGGGACATGGAGTGAAGAAGGTACTCCCTTCAATCCAGCAACTATCCCATTGGCCAGTTGAAGAGGAGAAACTACAATCCCCGATCACCCAGCGACCAGAGGGTCTCCGGGTTCCTTTCCCGCTTTTATTCCAGCATTTGCCAGGGAGCCACAGTCATTCCTCAGAATGAAGACCCATCTCCCAGATTGATTACATTTCGTTAGTTTTGTACTTTTTCTGATCACAATACATTTGAGTACATTTGAATATATCCACTCAGTCACGGACACACCGATCCCATACTAACTCTATCCTATTGAGTACATAAACATGCGATTCTGCTAACCAATGATTCTTAAGGGTGTATACATAATTATATTATCCAATCGAGATTAGAGCACGTATGCAATGACCTTGGTTCTCACAACTCAAGGCTGTGTTTGATCAATGATCCCTCTGTCCATTGTTCAGCTTCCCATATCCAAGCGAAAACCATCTGCCCCTTCCCGATGTGAGAGGGGAGTACACCTAAACTAACTTATATCCTCCTGGTGTCTTCAGCCTGACTCTCAAGGCTGTGCAGTGTTCATCTGGTCATCTTCATCTCTTACTATGTTTAGCAGCCATGTCGGTCTGGAGATTTGAGGGTTCTTCAGTCAATTCTTCTAGTGTTCTCTTTTAGCATTTTGAATTCCCCCCTAACACTCCCCCACCTTTTTGGCCCTTGGCAAATCCCAAGCTGGGCCACATCCCAAGTTGAGAATTCCTCTCCTTCGGATGGCCAGTGGTCCAGACCGCCAGAGGTATCCTCAACCACCTGGCTGTATAACACAACCTTCCCTTCCCTTGTCTCCTCCCTCTCAGTATGCATCGGTCAGGGAGCTGATGAGGCCCTTTGGTTTGTTACTGTCCGTGCCCGGAGAGTCCCTTTCCAGGTTTTACATTGGGAGCAGCAGAGTGACGCGGCCCATCAGACCATCATTCCTGGGACTATCGTCTTCGCCATCCTGACCATCTCCCGCCCATCCATCGATATTCCTGCCGTAGCATAGGAAGGAGCTGATTGGGCTAAACTCCTGCCCGATTGGGTGGCTAAATCCTGTTGCACACGCCCACCCCACCCCCTTGTGATGTGCTCTCTAGAATCTTCTACGCACGATCGAGTCATTCCTGCGTCTCCCTGCATGGATGAGTGTGCTGTTCTGACAGGAGTTTCATCAGTGAACAAGGTGTCATCTCACCAAGGGTCTAAACAAGTGTCCTGTGGTCCTGCCTGGCAAATGGAAGTCTCCTGTAGTAAATGGATCTGCAGTTCTGCCGAAGGGTCGTGAGGACTCGAAACGTCAACTGATTTCTTCTCCACCGATGCTGCCAGACCTGCTGAGTTTTTCCAGGTAATTCTGTTTTTGTTCTGTCCCTAGATATTTGCTTATCTCCCCCTGTGCGGTTCCAATATCTCAGTTGATGGGCCAGATCGTCAAATTCATTTCCCTTAAAGCAGTTTGTACATTATGGTCTCTTCTTTCTCCTACTCTTAATCCTTTTCTCATACCATTTTACACACGCAATAGCTACCATCTTATCTCGTTCAGGTTGTCCAGAGAGAGGTTACAGTCCAATAAAGTATCTCACAACAGTTTTAAAGCAGAAATCAGGCAGTGTTTTGCTGCCTTATCTTCTCAAACAACATCTTATTGCCTCAGAAGTAACCCACTAAGTTATGTCCGGCCTTTCCTTTTAGAATTATCCCAGATTCATTAACTCAGCCAAAAATTGGATTTCAGCCAAACTTTGTCAAGGTCTTGAGCTTGGCTTCATGTGTTGGGAACAGACTTGACAAAGACAAAAGCATTCTAATTCGTGCCACTTATTGTCAAAAGCCTTTTGAAATAAAATAAAATTCCCTTTTGAGAACCAAACCTCAAATTTTTAAACTTTGTAAGAGCTGAACTTGACACTATCAAAACTAAAACTCTTTCTCATGTGTCACGATCTGCACCCAGATTAGAATCCCCTATGTTTATCGACACATTCTTTATCTCGGGATAACATCCTCATTATTCAAAGCAACCTGTGAAATTACACAAAATAAAAACAGAATTACCTGGAAAAACTCAGCAAGTCTGGCAGCATCGGCGGAGAAGAAATCAGTCAACGTTTCGAGCCCTCATGGCCCTTCGGCAGAACTGCAGCATAGTTTCAACAAGGGAGAAATATAAATTGGTTTAAGGTGGGTGGGGGTGGGGGGGGATGGCGGTGTGGGAAGAGACACATTGAGGGTGTGGTGTGAGCAGATAATCAAAAGATGTCAGAGACAAAAGGGTCAAAGAGGTGTTGAAGGTGGTGGTCTTTGTCTGAGAAAAGTGCTAATTAAGAATGGAAAACAGGATATTTAAAGTACAGCTCTAGTGGGGGTGGGGTAGAAAGACTAAAGGTTTTAGTTTTAGATTTAAAAATAATGGAAATAGGTGGGGAAAGAAGAATCTATATAAATTATTGAAAAAAAAAAGCGGGTGGGGGGGGAAAAGAAACGGGGTGGGGATGGGGGGAGGGAGTTTAAGATCTAAAGTTGTTGAATTCAATATTCAGCCCAGAGGGCTGTAAAGTGCCCAGTCGGAAGATGAGATGCTGTTCCTCCAGTTTGCGTTGGGCTTCACTGGAACAATGCAGCAAGCCAAGGACAGACATGTTGGCAAGAGAACAGGGTGGAGTGTTAAAATGGCAAGCGACAGGGAGGTTTGGGTCTTTCTTGCGGACAGACCGCAGGTGTTCCGCAAAACGGTCGCCCAGTTTGCGTTTGGTCTCTCCAATGTAGAGGAGACCGCATTGGGAGCAACGAATGCAGTAGACTAAGTTAGGGGAAATGCAAGTGAAATGCTGCTTCACTTGAAAGGAGTGTTTGGGCCCTTGGACGGTGAGGAGAGAGGAAGTGAAGGGGCAGGTGTTGCATCTTCTGCGTGGGCATGGGGAGGTGCCATAAGTGGGGGTTGAGGAGTAGGGGGTGATGGAGGAGTGGACCAGGGTGTCCCGGAGGGAACGATCCCTACGGAATGCCGTCAAGGGGGGTGAAGGGAAGATGTGTTTGGTGGTGGCATCATGCTGGAGTTGGCGGAAATGGCGGAGGATGATCCTTTGAATGCGGAGGCTGGTGGGGTGATAAGTGAGGACAAGGGGGACCTTATCATGTTTCTGGGAAGGAGGACAAGGCGTGAGGGAGGATGCGCGGGATATGGGCCGGACACGGTTGAGGGCCCTGTCAACGACCGTGGATGGAAAACCTCTGTTAAGGAAGAAGGAGGACATGTCAGAGGAGCTGTTTTTGAAGGTAGCGTCATCAGAACAGATGCGACGGAGGCGAAGGACTATGCTGCAGTTCTGCCGAAGGGCCATGAGGGCTCGAAACGTTGACTGATTTCTTCTCCGCCGATGCTGCCAGACTTGCTGAGTTTTTCCAGGTAATTCTGTTTTTATTTTGTTTTGGATTTCCAGCATCCGCAGTAGCTTTTAGCTTTTTGTTTTTATCTTTGTGAAATTACACTGCAATTTACATCTCAAAGTCCCCGATTCACATCCCAGTGCCGTTGGAATGCAGATTTCCTGCAATATTTAATTCATCTCTTCAAAAGAAACCCCTTTTTACCCATTGGAACCACCTAGACCATGTGTTTACATCGTTTGGTTTCCCTAGTACACACACAAGTGACAAGTTAGGGACAAAAGCACATTAAAGCTCACATACAAATGCTTTCTTGCACACAAACAAACACATACATAAAGGTATGTGTTTATATTCCTATAATATTGAACTTAACTCTAAACAAAGCTTCAAAGTAGCAGTGATAAAGGGATCTGGGAGGCTCCACCTACAGGGACAGTCAAACTGCGGGAAACTCACATTTCCTCTACACACACACCCACACCCCCACAGTAAAACAGGGGCGCACAGGTTCCCCCAGCATCTGGGGCTCGACACCCCCCACAATAAACAGGACTCAATATGCACTGCAGGAATTCACCAAGGCTCCCTCCACAGCACCTTCCAAACCCACGACCTCTGCCATCTAGAAGGACAAGGGCAGCAGACACATGGGAACATCACCACCTGGAATTTCCCCTCCGAGCCACTCACCATCCTGACGTGGAAACATATCGGCCGTTCCTTCACTGTCGCTGGGTCAAAATCCTGGAACTCTCTCCCTAACAGCGCCGTAGGTGTACCTACACCACACAGACAAAATCCTGTTAATCCCTCCCTAACAGCGCCACGGGTGTACCTACACCACACGGACAAAATCCTGTAACTCCCTCCCTAACACCGCCGTGGGTGTACCTACACCAAACGGACGAAATCCTGGAACTCCCTCCCTAACAGCGCCATGGATGTACCTACACCACACGGACACAATCCTGGAACTCCCTCCCTAACTGCGCCATGGGTGTACCTACACCAAACGGACAAAATCCTGGAACACCCTCCCGAACAGCGCCGTGGATGTACCTACACCACACGGACACAATCCTGGAACTCCCTCCCTAACTGCGCCATGGGTGTACCTACACTACACGGACAAAATCCTGGAACTCCCTCCCTAACAGCGCCGTGGGTGTACCTACGCCACACGGACAAAATCCTGGAACTCCCTCCCTAACAGCACCGTGGGTGTACCTACACCACACGGACAAAATCCTGGAACTCCCTCCCTAACAGCGCCGTGGGTGTATCTACACCACACGGACAAAATCCTGGAACTCCCTCCCTAACAGCGCCATGGGTGTACCTATGTTCTGATTTAATGGCATAAGCATTCTCGTTATAGAGATACAAGTTGAAATCGTTGTGATAGCTTGGCCAAAAATTCATTTGGGATTCAGTCAGACTGGACATTAGTATCTCCCATATCCTAACAGTTATCACTCTCTGACAGTGCAATGCTCCCTCAGTACTGACCCTCCGACAGTGCAGCACTCCCTCAGTACTGACCCTCTGACAGTGCAGCACTCCCTCAGTACTGACCCTCTGACAGTGCGGCACTCCATCAGTACTGTCCCTCCGACAGTGCAGCACTCCCTCAGTACTGACCCTCTGACAGTGCAGCACTCCATCAGTACTGTCCCTCCGACAGTGCAGCACTCCCTCAGTACTGACCCTCTGACAGTGCAGCACTCCATCAGTACTGACCCTCTGACAGTGCGGCACTCCCTCAGTACTGACCATCCGACAGTGCAGCACTCCCTCAGTACTGACCCTCTGAACAGGCAGCACTCCCTCAGAACGCGCTCTACACTGTCCCCATCAAACACTCCCAGGACAGGTACAGCACGGGGTTAGATACAGAGTAAAGCTCCCTCTACACTGTCCCCATCAAACACTCCCAGGACAGGTACAGCACGGGGTTAGATACAGAGTTAATCTCCATCTACACTGTCCCCATCAAACACTCCCAGGACAGGTACAGCATGGGGTTAGATACAGAGTAAAGCTCCCTCTACACTGTCCCCATCAAACACTCCCAGGACAGGTACAGCACGGGGTTAGATACAGAGTAAAGCTCCCTCTACACCGTCCCCATCAAACACTCCCAGGACAGGTACAGCACGGGGTTAGATACAGAGTAAAGCTCCCTCTACACTGTCCCCATCAAACACTCCCAGGACAGGTACAGCACGGGGTTAGATACAGAGTAAATCTCCCTCTACACTGTCCCCATCAAACACTCCCAGGACAGGTATAGCACGGGGTTAGATACAGAGTACTTCTCCCTCTACACTGTCCCCTGCGTTAATCCCCTCTTCATTCTCCCTGGGCTCCATGTCCATCCCACTTTCAGTTTGCAGATTCTCTCTTTCTCCCTCCCTTTATTTCACTCTGATGTGTATTTTAAGCTCAGACTCTTTCTCTTTCTGTTCCTGACTCTCTAGATATTTATAGGAAACAGAGAATATTCCCAGTCAAACAATCAGGCTACTCACTGGCTGAGAATTTCCCTTAAACCAGCTGACGGTGAATTCCCAATAGGAAACTCAGGGGGTGGGATTAGTTCCTCTCCAGATCCTTTATAAAGAGCAGCCTTACCCAGAGCCCCGCGGACCCTCAGAGCAGACGGGCATCTCCACATTGTCAGTAAGTCTCTTAGTGAGATGGTGGGGAATCTCTCAGCAGCAACGTGAGAGTCTCCCCCACCAATCTCCCCCTCTCTCCACCTCTCTCTCTCTCTCTCCCCCTCTCTCCCCCTCTCTCCACCTCTCTCTCTCTCTCCGTCTCTCTCTCTCTCTCCACCTCTCTCTCTCTCTCCGTCTCTCTCTCTCTCTCCACCTCTCTCTCTCTCCGCCTCTCTCTCTGAATCTGTCTCCCTCTCTATCTGTCTGTCTCATTCTGTCTTCTCTTGGTCTGTCTCGCTTTGTCTCTCTCTCCCTATCTCTGTGTCTCTGCCTGTCCGTCTGCCTCCCCTTCTGTGCCTCTCTATCCCTCTCTCTCTCTCTGTCTCTCTCTCTCTCTGCCTCCCTCTCTCTCTCTCTCAATGTCCCTTTCTCTCTCCGTCTTCCTGTCTGTCTCTCTATCTCTGTCTCTATTTCTGTCTCTTTCTCTCCCTATCTATCTCTATCTCTGTCCCCCTCTCTCTCTCTCCATCTCTATTTTTTTTGTGTCTCTTTCTCTCCCTCTCTCTCTCTGTCTCTGTCCCTCTGTCTCTCTCTCTCTGTCTCTCTCCCTCTCTCTCTCTCTGTCTCTCTCTCTGTCTCTCTCTCTCTCTCTGTCTCTCTCCCTCTCTCTGTCACTCTCTCTGTCTCTCTGTCTCTCTCTCTCTGTCTCTCTCTCTCTGTCTCTCTCTGTCTCTCTCTCTGTCTCTCTCTCTGTCTCTTTCTCTGTCTCTCTCTCTGTCTCTCTCTCTCTGTCTCTCTCCCTCTCTCTGTCACTCTCTCTGTCTCTCTCTCTCTGTCTCTCTCCCTCTCTCTCTCTGTCTCTGTCTCTGTCTCTCTCTCTGTCTCTCTCTCTGTCTCTCTCCCTCTGTCTCTCTGTCTCTCTCTCTCTGTCTCTCTCTCTGTCTCTCTCTCTGTCTCTCTCCCTCTCTCTCTCTGTCTCTCTCTGTCTCTCTCTCTCTCTCCCTCTCTCTGTCTCTCTCTCCCTCTCTCTGTCTCTCTCTCTCTGTCTCTCTCTCTCTGTCTCTCTCTCTCTCTCTGTCTCTCTCCCTCTCTCTCTCTGTCACTCTCTCTGTCTCTCTCTCTCTGTCTCTCTCTCTCTCTCTGTCTCTCTCCCTCTCTCTCTCTGTCACTCTCTCTGTCTCTCCCTCTCTCTCTGTCACTCTCTCTGTCTCTCTCTCCCTCTCCCTGTCTCTCTCTCTCTGTCTCTCTCCCTCTCTCTGTCTCTCTCTCTGTCTCTCTCTCTCTCTCTGTCTCTCTGTCTCACTCTCTGTCTCTCTCTGTCTCTCTCTCTCTCTCTCCTTGCCTC